>NC_045985.1:13682987-13775439 GCF_010909765.2 Amblyraja radiata | reverse complement strand
CAAATCCTCTACGGCAAGAATGTCTTTCCTCAGATTAGGAGACCAAACCTGTACGCAATACTCCAGGTGTGGTCTCACCAAGACCCTGTATAACTTGAGGTTCTACCTGCCAGTAAATGTTGTACAGAGCATTGGTTACCATTAAGTATAATTTGTCAAAAAATACAAATCACCATTTGTTTTAAATCTACGTTTAGTATAAAAAATCAACTTGTAATATTAGATTACACCTTTCTCTTGTTATTATTGTGTTTAGATGTGGCTGGTTCTTGACGTCTCACCGGATAGATAAAACTGGAATTCTCCCTAGCCCATGTTCTGATATTTATCATGAATGATTTTCCAAAAAAAAAAGCTGTTTAATAAAATAATTCATGCTGATGTTAACAACTAAAAAAAAACCTCCCAGACAACTTGCTGTTCAACAACATTGTTGGAGGCTGTGTGGGAGTACGGAGGCAGACCACTCGCATATTTTCTGGAACTGTGTAAAGATAAGGCCATACTGGGAAAATGTTAATGCAGCTGTAAATAACATCTTGGGTTATAAAATCCCAAATACCTGCCCTGTGATGTATCTGGGGCGTATTAAAGATAGTGTAAAAATAGAAGATACATATTTGATTAAAGTTTTGCTTGCAGCAAGTAAGAAGGCCATTACCAGGCAGTGGCTTAATGAAAAAAGTCCAAAACAGGAACAGTGGTTAGAAATTGTGCGAGACATCTTTAATATGGAGAAATTGACATATTCCTTGAGAGTCAAGGAGAATTCATTTGAGAATATCTGGGAAAAATGGTCTGTTTATTTGAGCCATGACACCAATTAGATAAATGCCGAGCTAGATATGGGAAGATGGCGTTATATAGAACTAGATGGTATGTTTGTATGAATGTTGAATTATCTCCAGATAACTAATCAATGTAATGTTTTTTCTTTTTTTAATTTGGTAGGTGAACCACACGGTCTCATAGGCTCCAAAGCCACACTCAGCAAAATCAATAACCCCACTCTCACCATCGACGGCACCACTGTCTCCCCATCTCCCCAGGCCCGCAACCTTGGCGTGATCTTTGATTCCACCCTCTCCCTTGAGCCTCACATCCGCCATGTCATTAAAAACCTCCTTCTTTCATCTCCGCAACATCGCCAAACTCAGACCCTCTCTCACACCTCCCGCTGCTGAAAGACTCATCCATGCCTTCATCTCCTCCCGACTGGACTATTGCAACTCACTTCTCCTTGGCATCAGCTCCACCTACATCAACCGACTCCAACTGGTCCAGAACGCAGCCGCCCGACTCACCACCCACACCAAATCCTGGCATCACATCACTCCAGTCCTCAAACAACTTCACTGGCTTCCCGTCTCCCACCGGATCACCTACAAAATCCTGATCCGCACCTACAAAGCCCTCCACCATCTGCCCCCCCCCCCCCATATCTCACTGACCTCCTCTCCCCCTACCAACCCTCACGGTCCCTCAGATCCACATCAGCCGGTCTCCTCTCCATCCACAAGTCCAACCTCCGCAGTTTTGGGGACAGAGCCTTCTCCAGGGCAGCTCCCAGGCTCTGGAACTCCCTCCCCCAACTGATCCGCCATTCCGTGTCCCTCACCATCTTCCAGTCCCGCCTCAAGACCCATCTCTTCACCTCTGCCTATCCTTAGCCCCACGTCCCCCTCCCTTTTCATCTGTGCTTTAATTGCCTCAGTACTGTGTTTTGAATTGAATTCTGTCTTTACTTTGTGTACTAGTCATGTCTCTACTACTTATTTCATTCCCCTTACATGTTTTTCCTCTACCTGCTAAATTTTTGTACGGTGTCCTTGAGACTCTTGAAAGGCGCCCATAAATAAAATGTATTATTATTATCATTATTCCAAATTTTTAAAAAATCTATTTACCTCTTTTTTTCTTCCCCCGATCTACTTTTTATTTTATTTTGATTGCTGTTTTTCTTACTCTGTTTTATTCATGGTGATGGTGTTGAAAATATTTCTTAGAAATCAATAGAAATGTAAGTGTGTAAAAACAAACCAAACCAAACCAAACCCCCCCTTCAGTGAACCAAACCCCCCCTTCAGTGAACCAAACCCTCCCTTCAGTGAACCAACCCCCCCCTTCAGTGAACCAAACCCCCCCCTTCAGTGAACCAAACCCTCCCTTCAGTGAACCAAACCCCCCCTTCAGTGAACCAAACCCTCCCCTTCAGTGAACCAAACCCCCCCCTTCAGTGAACCAAACCCCCCCTTCAGTGAACCAAACCCTCCCTTCAGTGAACCAAACCCCCCCCTTCAGTGAACCAAACCCCCCCCTTCAGTGAACCAAACCCTCCCTTCAGTGAACCAAACCCCCCCCTTCAGTGAACCAAATTGAATTCTGTCTTTACTTTGTGTACTAGTCATGTCTCTACTACTTATTTAATTCCCCTTACATGTTTTTCCGCTACCTGCTAAATTTTTGTACGGCGTCCTTGAGACTCTTGAAAGGCGCCCATAAATAAAATGTATTATTATTATTATCATTATTCCAAATTTTTAAAAAGCTATTTACCTCTTTTTTTCTTCCCCCGATCTACTTTTTATTTTATTTTGATTGCTGTTTTTCTTACTCTGTTTTATTCATGGTGATGGTGTTGAAAATATCTCTTAGAAACCAATAGAAATGTAAGTGAACCAAACCCTTCCCTTCAGTGAACCAAACCCCCCCTTCAGTGAACCAAACCCCCCCCCTTCAGTGAACCAAACCCCCCCTTCAGTGAACCAAATTGAATTCTGTCTTTACTTTGTGTACTAGTCATGTCTCTACTACTTATTTCATTCCCCTTACATGTTTTTCCTCTACCTGCTAAATTTTTGTACGGTGTCCTTGAGACTCTTGAAAGGCGCCCATAAATAAAATGTATTATTATTATCATTATTCCAAATTTTTTAAAATCTATTTACCTCTTTTTTTCTTCCCCCGATCTACTTTTTATTTTATTTTGATTGCTGTTTTTCTTACTCTGTTTTATTCATGGTGATGGTGTTGAAAATATCTCTTAGAAACCAATAGAAATGTAAGTGTGTAAAAACAAACCAAACCAAACCAAATCAAACCCCCCCTTCAGTGAACCAACCCCCCCCCTTCAGTGAACCAAACCCCCCCCTTCAGTGAACCAAACCCCCCCTTCAGTGAACCAAACCCTCCCTTCAGTGAACTAAACCCCCCCTTCAGTGAACCAAACACCCCCTTCAGTGAACCAAACCCTCCCTTCAGTGAACTAAACCCCCCCTTCAGTGAACCAAACCCCCCCTTCAGTGAACCAAACCCCCCCTTCAGTGAACCAAACCCCCCCCTTCAGTGAACCAAACCCCCCCCTTCAGTGAACCAAACCCCCCCCTTCAGTGAACCAAACCCCCCCTTCAGTGAACCAAATTGAATTCTGTCTTTACTTTGTGTACTAGTCATGTCTCTACTACTTATTTAATTCCCCTTACATGTTTTTCCGCTACCTGCTAAATTTTTGTCAGGCGTCCTTGAGACTCTTGAAAGGCGCCCATAAATAAAATGTATTATTATTATCATTATTCCAAATTTAAAAAAATCTATTTACCTCTTTTTTTCTTCCCCCGATCTACTTTTTATTTTATTTTGATTGCTGTTTTTCTTACTCTGTTTTATTCATGGTGATTGTTCTGCAGCAGACTTATGGACTTCGAGGAAATGATTATTTCAGATATCTTCAATTTAGAGATTATGTAAAATCGAACTCCCAAAATTTTCGAATTAGAAATTCAGAAATTCTTGATGAATGTTGGAACAAACATCCTAATACAGAAAAATTAATATCTTATATATATAATATCTTATTAGACAGTGACATTCCTTCGACGGACTTACACAGACAAACATGGGAAAAAGAATTAAATCAAGTAATAACGAAAGATACTTGGGAAGAAAGTTTGCAACACATACATCAGTGTTCACTAAACGCCAGACATTCTCTAATACAATTTAAAGTAATACATAGGTTACATTATTCAAAAACAAAACTACATAACATTTTTCAACATATCTCACCTATATGTGATAAATGTCAACATTTAGAAGCTACATTATCTCATATGTTTGCAAACTGTATAAAAATTAAAAAATTCTGGGTAAATATTTTTAGTATAATATCTAAAGTAACCAGCACACAATTGGACCCAGATCCAAAATTAATAATACTCGGAATATTAGAATTAAATCAAACACTTAGAACAACACAAATAAACTTTATTGATTATAGTTTAATAACAGGAAAAAAATTAATTCTAAAATTTTGGAAAGGCCCTACGGCCCCCACAATCAAAATGTGGATTATAGAAATGACGGAGACCTTAAACGTGGAAAGAATCAGATTTTCCCTGTTGGACAAACAGGAATTATTCGTTGGAACATGGTCTCCTTTTATTGATTATTTAAAGGGTCAGAATGGTTCAGCACAGGAACCTGACTAGCACGCGGGCTAAAGAATGGATGAAATACTATACTCTGAAATGTACGAATATATCTCGAATGAAGTCTTTTTTATTTTAATAAATTTTTCCATTCTTCTTTAACTACCTTTTTCCTTTTTTTTGTTTTTTTTTTTGTTTTTTTTTTTGTTGTTTGTTTTTGTTTTTGTTTTCCTTCTTTTTCTTTTCTTTCTTTACTTCATCTATCTCTTTAGTTCTATCTAGTTTAAAAAAAAAAAAGGCAAAAAGTATTGGAGACAATGTAATAATAATTGACAATATTATCAATTTAAAAATGTAAGACTGTAATGATGTAAATAGGTTATGTACCTATCTCCAATAAAAAAAAAGAAAATATCTCTTAGAAATCAATAGAAATGTAAGTGTGTAAAAACAAACCAAACCAAACCAAACCAAACCCCCCCTTCAGTGAACCAAACCCCGTCACGTGACCGTTATAGCCGTTGACAACATGTCAAGGGAAACACCTGGTTTTACACCGTTTTAAACGGCCGATCCCGTCAGTTTCGACGTTAAATGTCGTTATTGACCGTTTCCCCGAGAATTCTGGACATTTTAAATTTATTTTGAAAAAAACGAACATTTTGGTGCAAAGATGTCGGCGGCGTGAATCAAATGCAGGGGCGGGTGGGGCCGTTGGGAGTGTGTGTGTGTGAGGGGGGGAAGATGCGCTTTCTTTGGGGGGAGTTTCTGTTGTTTTTAAGGTGATTTAGTTTTGTTGGGAGGGAGGGCGGCCATTGCACAAGATGGCGGCGCTGGCCGGTGTCTGGAGGCTGCAGCAGCTGCAGCTCAGGGTCGTTCCTCTGGTCACCAGGGCTCTGCTGGTAAGTTGCTTCCCTCACTCACTCACTGCACCTTATTGTGTTCCCTTCGCTGCATAGATGATGCTGCTGCACCCGCTGAGTCTCTCCAGCACTTTTGTCCACCTTGGATTTTCCAGCATCTGCACAGTTCCTGCTTGAACACCTTATTGTCCCTGTGCGGTGAAAAGACTGGATAGACTTTGGTTCCCAACGTGGGGCATACGCCCCACAGGGGGGCAATTTGATTTTTAAGGGGGGCAATTTGATTTTTAAGGGGGGCATCAGGTAAACATATGTAGTTTATGTTTCAGATGTTATTTTGAGTAAATTCCATTTTCTGAGAATTATTTCTTTGTCAATACTCAATACTCCAGGTGTGGTCTCACCAAGACCCTGTACAACTTGAGGTTCTACCTGCCAGTAAATGTTGCACAGGGCATTGGTTACCATTAAGTATAATTTGCCAAAAAATACAAATCACCATTTGTTTAAAATCTACATTTAGTATAAAAAATCAACTTGTAATATTGCTAGATGTGGCCCTTGTGGCTAAGGGGATCAGGGGGTATGGAGAGAAGGCAGGTACAGGATAGTGAGTTGGATGATCAGCCATGATCATATCGAATGGCCTCTACTCCTGCACCTATTTTCTATGTTTCTATGATCATGGCTGATCATCCAACTCAGTATCCCATCCCTGCCTTCTCTCCATACCCCCTGATCCCTTTAGCCACAAGGGCCACATCTAACTCCCTCTTAAATATAGCCAATGAACTGTGGCTTCAACTACCTTCTGTGGCAGAGAATTCCACAGATTCACCACTCTCTGTGTGAAAAATGTTTTTCTCATCTCGGTTTTAAAAGGATTTCCCCCTTATCCATAAACTGTGACCCCTTGTCCTGGACTTCCCCAACATCAGGAACAATCTTCGTGCATCTAGCCTGTCCAACCCCTTAAGAATTTTGTAAGTTTCTATAAGATCCCCTCTCAATCTCCTAAATTCTAGCGAGTACAAGCCGAGTCTATCGAGTCTTTCTTCATACGACAGTCCTGACATCCCAGGAATCAGTCTGGTGAACCTTCTCTGTACGCCCTCTATGGCAATAATGTCCTTCCTCAGATTAGGAGACCAAAACTGTACGCAATACTCCAGGTGTGGTCTCACCAAGACCCTGTACAACTGCAGTAGAACCTCCCTGCTCCTATACTCAAATCCTCTATGGCAAGAATGTCTTTCCTCAGATTAGGAGACCAAAACTGTACGCAATACTCCAGGTGTGGTCTCACCAAGACCCTGTACAACTTGAGGTTCTACCTGCCAGTAAATGTTGTACAGAGCATTGGTTACCATTAAGTATAATTTGCCAAAAAATACAAATCACCATTTGTTTAAAATCTACATTTAGTATAAAAAAATCAACTTGTAATATTAGATTACACCTTTCTCTTGTTATTATTGTGTTTCAATGTGGCTGGTTGGCAGTGAAAAACTTTTGTTGCATGCTGTCCAGTCTAACAGTTCAAGTTCAAGTTCAGGAGTAGAGGCCATTCGGCCCTTCGATCCTGCACCGCCATTCAATAGGAAAGACTGGATAGACTCGGCTTGTACACGTTGGAATTTAGAAGATTGAGGGGGGATCTTATAGAAACTTACAAAATTCTTAAGGGGTCGGACAGGCTAGATGCAGGAAGATTGTTCCCGATGTTGGGGAAGTCCAGAACAAGGGGTCACAGTTTAAGGATAAGGGGGAAGTCTTTTAGGACCGAGATGAGGAAAACATTTTTCACACAGAGAGTGGTGCAGGCTCGAAGGGCCGAATGGCCTACTACTGCACCTATTTTCTATGTTTCTATGATCATGGCTGATCATCCAACTCAGTATCCCATGCCTGCCTTCTCTCCATACCCCCTGATCCCTTTAGCCACAAGGGCCACATCTAACTCCCTCTTAAATATAGCCAATGAACTGTGGCCTCAACTACCTTCTGTGGATAAGTTTTTGCCTTATTTTGATGGATGTCTGTGTAAATTGTGTTGTGTCTTGGGTCTTTTTCTTGTGTGTATGACTGCAGAAACAACATTTCATTTGAACCTCAATGAGGTTCAAATGACAAATAAAATTGTATTGTATTGTATTGTATTGGCAGAGAGTTCCAGAGATTCACCACTCTGTGTGTGAAAAATGTCTTTCTCATCTCGGTTTTAAAGGATTTCCCCCTTATCCTTAAGCTGTGACCCCTTGTCCTGGACTTCCCCAACATCGGGAACAATCTTCCTGCATCTAGCCTGTCCAACCCCTTAAGAATTTTGTAAGTTTCTATAAGATCCCCTCTCAATCTCCTAAATTCTAGAGAGTATTAACCAAGTCTATCCAGTATTTCTTCATTAGACTGGATAGTCCCAGGAATCATCCCAGGAATCAGTCTGGTGAACCTTCTCTGTACTCCCTCTATGGCAAGAATGTCTTTCCTCAGATTAGGAGACCAAAACTGTACGCAATACTCCAGGTGTGGTCTCACCAAGACCCTGTACAACTGCAGTAGAACCTCCCTGCTCCTATACTCAAATCCTCTATGGCAAGAATGTCTTTCCTCAGATTAGGAGACCAAAACTGTACGCAATACTCCAGGTGTGGTCTCACCTCCTTGAGGTTCTACCTGCCAGTAAATGTTGTACAGAGCATTGGTCACCATTAAGTATAATTTGCCAAAAAATACAAATCACCATTTGTTTAAAATCTACATTTAGTATAAAAAATCAACTTGTAATATTGCTAGATGTGGCCCTTGTGGCTAAAGGGATCAGGGGGTATGGAGAGAAGGCCGGTACAGGATACTGAGTTGGATGATCAGCCATGATCATATCGAATGGCCTCTACTCCTGCACCTATTTTCTATGTTTCTATGATCATGGCTGATCATCCAACTCAGTATCCCATCCCTGCCTTCTCTCCATACCCCCTGATCCCATTAGCCAGGGCCACATCTTACTCCCTCTTAAATATAACCAATGAACTGGCCTCAACTACCTTCTGTGGCAGAGAATTCCACAGATTCACCACTCTCTGTGTGAAAAATGTTTTTCTCATCTCGGTTTTAAAGGATTTCCCCCATATCCTTAAACTGTGTGACCCCTTGTCCTGGACTTCCCCAACATCGGGAACAATCTTCCTGCATCTAGCCTGTCCAACCCCTTAAGAATTTTGTAAGTTTCTATAAGATCCCCTCTCAATCTCCTAAATTCTAGAGAGTATTAACCAAGTCTATCCAGTCTTTCTTCATACGACAGTCCTGACATCCCAGGAATCAGTCTGGTGAACCTTCTCTGTACTCCCTCTGTGGCAAGAATGTCTTTCCTCAGATTAGGAGACCAAAACTGTACGCAATACTCCAGGTGTGGTCTCACCAAGACCCTGTACAACTGCAGTAGAACCTCCCTGCTCCTATACACAAATCCTCTATGGCAAGAATGTCTTTCCTCAGATTAGGAGACCAAAACTGTACGCAATACTCCAGGTGTGGTCTCACCAAGACCCTGTACAACTGCAGTAGAATCTCCCTGCTCCTAGACTCAAATCCTCTATGGCAAGAATGTCCTTCCTCAGATTAGGAGACCAAAACTGTACGCAATACTCCAGGTGTGGTCTCACCAAGACCCTGTACAACTGCAGTAGTTTAAAATCTACATTTAGTATAAAAAATCAACTTGTGATATTAGATTACACCTTTCTCTTGTTATTATTGTGTTTAGATGTGGCTGGTTGGCAGTGAAAAACTTTTGTTGCATGCTATCCAGTCTAACAGTTCAAGTTCAAGTTCAGGAGTAGGCCATTCGGCCCTTCGAGCCTGCACCGCCATTCAATATGATCATGGCTGATCATCCAACTCAGTATCCCGTCCCTGCCTTCTCTCCATACCCCCTGATCCCTTTAGCCACAAGGGCCACATCTAACTCCCTCTTAAATATAGCCAATGAACTGTGGCCTCAACTACCTTCTGTGGATAAGTTTTTGCCTTCCATCACAGCGAGGAGGAGATGCGCTGTGATGGATGTTTGTGTAAATTGTGTTGAGTCTTGGGTCTTTTTCTTGTGTGTATGACTGCAGAAACAACATTTCATTTGAACCTGAATGAGATTCAAATGACAAATAAAATTGTATTGTATTGGCAGAGAGTTCCAGAGATTCACCACTCTGTGTGAAAAATGTTTTTCTCATCTCGGTCCTAAAGGATTTCCCCCTTATCCTTAAACTGTGTGACCCCTTGTTCTGGACTTCCCCAACATCAGGAACAATCTTTTTTTACACAGAGAGTGGTGAATCTGTGGAATTCTCTGCCACAGAAGGTAGTTGAGGCCACAGTTCATTGGGTATATTTAAGAGTGAGTTAGATGTGGCCCTTGTGGCTAAAGGGATCAAGGGGTATGGAGAGAAGGCAGGTACAGGATACTGAGTTGGATGATCAGCCATGATCATATCAAATGGCGGTGCAGGCTCGAAGGGCCGAATGGCCTACTTCTGCACCTATTTTCTATGTCTCTATGATCATGGCTGATCATCCAACTCAGTATCCCATCCCTGCCTTCTCTCCATACCCCCTGATCCCTTTAGCCACAAGGGCCACATCTAACCCTCTTAAATATAGCCAATGAACTGTGGCCTCAAGCACCTTCTGTGGCAGAGAATTCCACAGATTCACCACTCTCTGTGTGAAAAATGTTTTTCTCATCTCGGTCCTAAAGGATTTCCCCCTTATCCATAAACTGTGTGACCCCTTGTTCTGGACTTCCCCAACATCGGGAACAATCTTCTTGCATCTAGCCTGTCCAACCCCTTAAGAATTTTGTGAGTTTCTATAAGATCCCCCCTCAATCTTCTAAATTCTAGCGAGTACAAGCCGAGTCTATCCAGTCTTTCTTCATATGAAGGTCCTGCCATCCCAGTAATCAGTCTGGTGAGCCTTCTCTGTACTCCCTCTATGGCAAGAATGTCTTTCCTCAGATTAGGAGACCAAAACTGTACGCAATACGCCAGGTGTGGTCTCACCAAGACCCTGTACAACTGCAGTAGAACCTCCCTGCTCTTATACAATCGAGCCATTCACAGTGTATGGATACATGATGCTTGATCTTATCTAGGTGTATTGCTCTTATAGGGGTGTATAAAATCATGAGAGGAATCTCAGTCTGAAGAAAGGTCTCGACCCGAAATGTCACTTCTTAAGTGGTTTGACAGGCTAGATGCAGGAAGATTGTTCCCCATGTTGGGGAAGCCCAGAACAAGGGATCACAGTTTAAGGATAAGAGAGAAGTCTTTCAGGACCGAGATGACAAAACATTTTTTCACACAGAAAGTGGTGAATCTGTGGAATTCTCTGCCACAGAAGGTAGTTGAGGCCAGTTCATTGGCTATATTTAAGAGGGAGTTAGATGTGACCCTTGTGGCTAAAGGGACCAGGGGGTATGGAGAGAAGGCAGGTACAGGTACATAGAAAATAGGTGCAGGAGGAAGCCATTCGGCCCTTCGAGCCATTCGTTGTGATCATGGCTGATCGTCCCCTATCAATTACCCGTGCCTGCCTTCTCCCCACATCCCTTGACTCCACTAACCTCTAGAGCTCTATCTAACTCTTAAATCCGTCCAGTGACTTGGCCTACACTGCCCTCTGTCCCGCCATCCCAGGGATCAATCTCGTGAACCACATCTGGAGTATTGTGTACAGTTTTGGTCACCTAATTTGAGGAAGGACATCCTTGTGATTGAGGCAGTGCAGCCTCAATCACAAGGATGTCCTTCCTCAAATTAGGTGACCAAAACTGTACCCAATACTCCAGATGTTGTCTCGCCAGAGCCCTATGCAACTGGAGAAGAACCTCTTTACTCCTATTGTATAGGGCTCTGGTGAGACCACATCTGGAGTATTGTGTACAGTTTTGAGAGTAAGATAGAGCTCTAGGGGCTAGTGGAGTCAAGGGATATGGGGAGAAGGCAGGGATGGGTTATTGATTGGGCGCGATCAGCCATGATTACGATGAATGGCGGTGCTGGCTCGAAGGGCCGAATGGCCTCCTCCTGCACCTATTTTCCATGTTTCTATGCTGAACCGAAGACAGACACAAAATGCTGGAGTAACTCAGCGGGACAGGCAGCATCTCTGGAGAGATGGAATGGGCGACGTTTCGGGTCGAGACCCTTGTTCGTGATAGAGCTTGGGGACAGGGCCAGTGCACGCCTGGAATAGGGATTGTTCAACATACCCTACAAAGAGGCAGGCACAGCTGGGGCCCATGTGTGTTCCTATTAGATATGCCTTGGACTTGGCAGAGTGAAAGGAGAAGTTGTTGAGGGTGA
This sequence comes from Amblyraja radiata, assembly GCF_010909765.2. NCBI lineage: Eukaryota > Metazoa > Chordata > Chondrichthyes > Rajiformes > Rajidae > Amblyraja > Amblyraja radiata. Next base: position 13,763,781 of record NC_045985.1, on the reverse strand, counting down.
GGACCGGCTCCGCTAGGTGAAGTAGAGTGTCAGTGGTCGGAAATTGGATGGTTCTGCGGTCGAGGATGAAACGGAGGGGCTTTAAGGCCTTCCTCGTGGGGGATGGACGTGTAGAGTGGTGAGATTGGGTGTTGTCTTGGCACCAGGTTTGGGCAAAATGATGGGCATGAATAATGGTGGGCCAACAGGCCTGTTTCTGTGCTGTGTGTCTCCTCCCTTGTGTAACCACGCAAAAAAATACTGGACTACTCACCTCCGAGCTGTTTGGCCTCTTGCTTTGTGCCAAACGCCTTTTGCCCCAATAAACCACGTCAGTCCATCAAAACCTGCTTCTCTAATGATGGACTTGGAGTTGTTTTGACCAAACGGATGTGATACTGATTACATTTCAGCAGCTTGGAACACACGTAAACTGGGGACTTTTTTTCTTTGGGGACTTTCTGCAGAGATTCTTGTTTTTTTTCCTGCGAAGAGTCACATTCACAGTGTTGAACAGCCTTCAATACTGGGCAAACTAACATGTAGAAACATAGACAATAGGTGCAGTAGTAGGCCATTCAGCCCTTCGAGCCTGCATCACCATTCAATATGATCATGGCTGATCCTCCAACTCAGTATCCTGTACCTGCCTTCTCTCCATACCCCCTGATCCCTTTAGCCACAAGGGCCACATCTAACTCCCTCTTAAATATAGCCAATGAACTGTGGCCTCAACTACCTCCTGTGGCAGAGAATTCCAGAGATTCACCACTCTCTGTGTGAAAAATGTTTTTCTCATCTCGGTCCTAAAAGATTTCCCCTTTATCCTTAAACTGTGACCCCTTGTTCTGGACTTCCCCAACATCGGGAACAATCTTTCTGCATCTAGCCTGTCCAACCCCTTAAGAATTTTGCAAGTTTCTGTAAGATCCCCCCTCAATCTTCTAAATTCTAGCGCATACAAGTCGAGTCTATCCAGTCTTTCTTCATATGAAAGTCCTGCCATCCCAGGAATCAGTCTGGTGAACCTTCTCTGTACTCCCTCTATGGCAAGAATGTCTTTCCTCAGATTAGGAGACCAAAACTGTACGCAATACTCCAGGTGTGGTCTCACCAAAGACCCTGTACAACTGCAGTAGAACCTCCCTGCTTCTATACTCAAATCCTTTTGCTATGAATGCTAACATACCATTCGCCTTCTTCACTGCCTGCTGCACCTGCTGCACCTGAATGCCTACTTTAGTGAAGATGATGCAAAATGCTTGGGTAACTCTGGCAGCATCTCTGGAGAGAAGGAATGGGTGACGTGAAGAAGGGTATCGACCCGAAACGACGTCCATCCAAGGATGCTGCTTGTCCGGCTGAGTTACTCCAGCATTTGTGTCCATCTTCGGTTTCAACCAGCATCTGCACATCAAGTCTGTCCGTTCAGTCCGCCTACCTGATCTCCCGGTTGCTAAACACTTTAACTCCCCATCCCGTTCCCACACTTTCCTGACCTTTCTGTCCTGGGCCTCCTCCACTGTCAGAGTGAGGCCCAGTGCAAATTGGAGGAACAGCACCTCATATTTGGCTTGGGCAGCTTTCACCCCAGCGGTATGAACATTGACTTCTCTAACTCCAAGTAGCCCTTGCTTTCCCTCTCTCTCCATCCCGCTCCCACGCTCTCCATCCCTCCCCCGACCAGTCTGACTCTCCTCCTGATTAAATGTTATCTTTATATGCTTCGTTGTCAACTTCCCCAGCTAACAATGATCTATCCCATCCTCTCCTTTGATGTCTTATTTTCACACCTTACCCTTCCATGTCTTTGTCTCCCTTTCCCCAGACTGTCAGTCTGAAGAAGGGTTTCAACACCCATTCCTTCTCTGCAGAGAATCTGCCTGTCCCACTGAGTTACTCCAGCATTTTGTGTCTAATTCTGTTCTGACCATATCATATTATTTATACCACACTTGGATAGTTCCCATTTAAAAAAATTAGCCCCACATTCCTATCATAATTTCCCACCTAGAATCTACTCTGGTTACACACAACGTGCAATTCACAGTAGCCATTTGGGACTACCCACCCTTTGGGACTTGGAGGGAAATCTATAACACACAGGGGAAAACCCACGCGGTCACACGGAGAAACTCCCCACACACGCACCATCTCACACACGCACACGCGCACACACACACACACACACACCATCACACACACGCACACACACACACAGACACAGACACATACGCACACAGACACCATCTCACACACAGACACCATCTCACACACAGACACCATCACATACACACACAGACACCATCTCACACACAGACACCAACACACACACACCATCTCACACACCATCTCACACACACACACACACACCAACACACACACCATCTCACACACACACACACACACAATACAAGGGGAAAAACCCACGCTGGGTCACACGGAGAAACTCCCCACACACGCACCATCTCACACCACGCACATGCACACACACACGCACCATCACGCACACACACAACACACACACACACACACACAGACACATACACACACAGACACCATCTCACCACAGACCACCATCACATACACACACAGACACCATCTCAACACAGACACCAAAACACACCAACACACACCCACACCAACACACACACACACACCACACACACACACACACACACACACACACCGCACACACACACCACACACACACACACACACCAACACACACACACACCCCAACTCTCACCACACCACACACACACACACAGACCAACGCACACACACCAACACACACCACACTCACACACGCGCACACACGCACACACCTGCACAACAAGCAACATACACCATCATACAACACACCACAACACACAACAACACACACCAACACACACACATACACACACACCAAACACATACACACACACACACACACACAACACCTAAACACACACACACACTCCAACACACACACCCACACACACACACACAGACACACACACACACAGACGCACACACACACACACACACACACACATACCCCAATCGCACACACACACACACACACACACACACACACACACACACACACACACACACACACACACACCACCACACTCTCACCAGGTCAGCATTGATGCTGGGTTACTGGTGGGTGAGATCGTGGTTCTACCATCAAGTCTGATTTTAAGACGGAGATTAAACATAAACAATGACTCTATATAAGAGCGGTCACGGTGGCGCAGCGGTAGAGTTGCTGCCTCACAGCGCCGGAGACCCGGGTTCAATCCTGACTGCGGGTGCTGTCTGTACGGAGTTTGCACGTTCTCCCCGTGACCTGCGTGGGTTTTCTCCGAGATCTTCGGTTTCCTCCCACACTCCAAAGACGTACAGGTTTGTAGGTTAATTGACTTGGTAAATGTAAAAATTGTCCCTAGTGGGTGTAGGATTAGTGTTAATGAGCGGGGATCGCTGGTCGGCGCAGACCCGACGGGCCAAAGAGCCTGTTTCCGAGCTAAATCTCTAAACTAAATAGCTATACAGTCAATTATCCGTTATTCTTGGGTCAGTTAAGAGGTACAGCGCGCCCACCGTGTGTCCGCTGCGACCAGCGATCCCCGCACATTAACCCACACGAGAGAAAATGTACAATTTTACATTTTACACCAAGCCAATCAACCTGCAAACCTGCACGTCTTTGGAGTGAGGGAGGAAAGCAAAGATCTCAGAGAAAACTCACGCAGGTCACGGGGAGAACGTGCAAACTCCGTACAGACAGCACCCGTGGTCAGGATCGAACCTGTGTCTTTGCTGCAACAACTCTACCGCTGCGCCACTGTTGTGGTAGTGCAAGCCAAAGTGTGTAGTGCAAAGTTCATAAATGAGGGGACTGTGGATATTTCGAGACCTTGCATTAGGATAGGGGTGGTGGGTGACAGAAGGGGGAAGAGGTGGTAATGAACGTTGGGGTGAATGTTGCAATAGTAGGATTTTTGGTTTAATCGGTGATAAGAGCAGAGAACATCGCAGAGTACACAATGTACCGAAAATGATGCCAAGATATATTTGTGTGGGAAGGAACTGCAGTTGCTGGTTTACACCGAAGATAAACACAAAATGCTGGAGTAACTCAGCGGGACGGGGCAGGCACGGAGGCGCAGCGGTAGAATTGCTGCCTCACAGCGCTTGCAGCACCGGTTCGATCCCGACTACAGGTGCTGTCTGTATGGAGTTTGCATGTTCTCCCCGTGACTGCCTGGGTTTTCTCCGAGAGCTTCGGTTTCCTCCCACACTCCAAAGATGTGCAGGTTTGTAGGTTAATTGGCTTGGTATAGAGTGTAAATTGTCCTCTAGTGTGTGTAGGGTAGTGTTATGCCCCTGTCCCACTTAGGAAACCTGAACGGAAACCTCTGGAGACTTTGCGCCCCATCCAAGGTTTCCATGTGGTTCCCGGAGGTTTTTGTCAGTCTCCCTACCTGCTTCCACTACCTGCAACCTCCTGCAACCTCCGGGAACCGCACGGAAACCTTGGGTGGGGCGCAAAGTCCTCAGAGGTTTCCGTTCAGGTTTCCTAAAGTGGGACAGGGCGTTAGTCTGCGGGGATCGCTGGTCGGCACGGACTCGGTGGGCCGAAGGGCCTGTTTCCACGCTGTATCTCCAGAACGGGGAAAAAACAAAAAAAAGACAGGCAGCATCTCTGAATAGAAGGAAGATATGATGTTTCGGGTCGAGACCCCCTCTTCAGACTGAGAATCAGGGGAGCGGGAGTCACAGAGATAAGGAAGGGTAGGGTGTGAAAATGAGACATCAAAGGAGACGGGGATCAAGGAAAATGTCATTGTTAGCTCCGAGAAGGTGACAACAAAGCAAACAGATAAAATGTAGTTGGTGACAGTCAGACTGGTCGGAGACTGGGAAGGGGGAGGGGATGGAGAGAGAGAGGGAGAGGGAAAGCAAGGGTTACTTGAAGTTAGAGATCGATATTTGTACTGCTGGGGTGTAAGCTTCCCAAGCGAAATATGAGCAGCTGTTATTAGTCTCCTCTGCCTGCATTTGTTCCATATCCCTCCATTCCCTGCATATTCCCTGTGCCTATTTCAAAGCCTTTTAACCCCACCATCATATGTACCTCCACCTCCACCCATGGCAGCGCGTTCCGGGCACCCTCCACCCTCTTTTAGTTTGGTTTAGTTCTGGGACACAGCACGGAAACAGGCCATTCAGCCCACCGAGCCCGTGCCGACCAGTGATGCCCGCACACACACACACATACACACACACACACACACACACACACACACACACACACACACACACACACACAGTAGACAATAGGTGCAGGGTTAGGCCATTCGGCCCTTCGAGCCAGCACCGCCACTCAATGTGATCATGGCACACACACACACACCAAAATCCTTTACTTCCAGCGGCGGAGGTCCGCAGGAACTGGAGGACAGAGATGTGTGGTGCGTCCGACACCGTTCCCGTCAGAAACCAGCGCCACGGCGTTGCTAACGTTTTCAACGATGACGAATGAAAGAACCTCTAAACTACAAAAAAATAAATAAACTAGAGATGAAGGTAGACAAAAATGCTGGAGAAACTCAGCGGGTGATGCAGCATCTATGGAGCCAAGGAATCGGTGACGTTTCGGGTGGAGAACCTTCTTCAGACTGATGTGAGGGGGGGCGGGAAGAAGAAAGGAAGAGGCGGAGACAGTGGGCTGTGGGAGAGCTGGGAAGGGGAGGGGAAGGAGGGAGGAAGCAGGGGCTACCTGAAATTGGAGAAGTCAATGTTCATACCGCTGGGGTGTAAACTACCCGTGAAATATGAGGTGCTGCTCCTCCAATTTACGGTGAGACTCGCTCTGGCCATGGAGGAGGCCCAGGACAGAAAGGTCGGATTGGGAATGGGAGGTGGAGTTGAAGTGCTGGGCCACCGGGAGATCAGGTTGGTTATTGCGGAGGTGTTGGGCGAAGCGATCGCCGAGCCTGCGCTTGGTCTCACGAGATGCTTGCTGAAAGAAGCCTTTGTGTTTGGCCGATGGTTTGCATTGTTGATCCAACCCTCCTCTTTGCCTCACCCCTCCCCCAGAGCGCCGCCCCGCAATGGAGGACGAGGCCGCCCATACTCCAGCCCTTCAGCACCGCGGCAGACCAAGCCACCTTCGACACCATCTCCCGCTTCAAGGAACGTCCGTGGGAATACCTGGAGAGTGAAGGTACGTGGTCCTTGCAAGGTACGTGCATCCACTGAGGTGCATCGGTGGGGTATAGTGCAAGATGCTCGCCCATTAGGTCACAACCGACAATAGATGCAGGAGGAGGCCATTCAGCCCTTCGAGCCAGCACCGCCAATCACTGTGTTTCATGGCTGATCATACCCAATCAGAACCCATCCCTGCCTTCTCCGCATATCCCTTATCACTCCGCTATCTTTAATAGCCCTATCTAGCTCTCTTGAAAGCATCCAGAGAACCGGCCTCCACCACCTTCTGAGGCAGAGAATTCCACAGATTCACAACCCTCTGTGTGAAAAAGTGTTTCCTCGTCTCCGTTCTATATGGCTTACCCCTTATTCTTAAACTGTGTGCCCCCTGGTTCTGGACTCCCCTAACATCAGGAACATGTTTCCAGGGGGCACACAGTTTAAGAATAAGGGGTAAGCCATATAGAACGGAGACGAGGAAACACTTTTTCACACAGAGGGTTGTGAATCTGTGGAATTCTCTAGTGTGTCCAATCCCTTAATAATCTTAGGTACACAAAAATGCTGGAGAAACTCAGCGGGTGCAGCAGCATCTATGGAGCGAAGGAAATAGGCAACGTTTCGAGCCGAAACCCTTCTTCAGATGGTTCAATAAGATCTCCTCTCATCCGTCTGAATTCCAGAGTATACAAGCCCAGTCGCTCCATTCTTTCAACATATGACAGTCCCGCCATCCTGGGAATTAACCTTGTGAACCTACGCGGCACTCCCTCAATAGCAAGAATGTCCTTCCTCAGATTTGGAGACCAAAACTGCACACAGGGGAAGAGTTGCTGCCTCACAGCGCCAGAGACCCGGGTTCGATCCTGACCACGGGTGCTGACTGTACGGAGTTTGCACATCCTCCCCGTGACCTGCGTGGGTTTTCCCCGGGTGCTCCGGTTTCCTCCCACACTCCAAAGGCGCGCAGGTTTGCAGGTTAATTGGCTTTGGTGTGTAGGATAGTGCGAGTGTACAGGATGATAGCTGGTGGGCCGAAGGGCCATGCTTCTGTGCTGTATCTCTAAACTAAACACGCTGATCTTGTAGAGGTGTACAAGATCGCGAGAGGAATAGATCGGGTAGACGCGCAGAGTCTCTTTCCCAGAGTAGGGGAATCGAGGACCAGAGGACATGGGTTAGGGTGAAGGGGGGAAAGATTTAATAGGAATCTGAGGGGTAACCTTTTCCCTTAACGGGTGGTGGGTGTGTGGAACAAGCTGCCAGATGAGGTAGCTGAGGCTGGGACTATCACAACATTTAAGAAACAGTTGGACAGGTACATAGATTTAGAGCTTAATGGTTTGGAGGGATATGGGCCAAACGCATGCAGGTGGCATTAGCGTAGATGGGGCTTGTTGGCCGGTGTGGGCAAGCTGGGCCGAATGGCCTGTTTCCATGCTCTGTGACATCTATGAGTTTCCCCGTAGCACAGGAGTCTCAGGCCACGGAGTTGAGGTGGTGTAAGAGGTTTGCAGGGTATCTGAGGAGGATGTTAGAGGTTGGTTGGAATCTGGAACACTCTGCCTGTCAAGATGGAGGCAGGTTTAGATGAGTTTTTTATTATTATACTGTCTTGTTTTAGTTGCGTGCTATCCAGTCAGCGGAAAGACTATACGTGTCACACACTATCCTTTCCCCCTCTGGTACTGGGTGGATCAGTGTGTCACGCACTATCCCTTCACCCCTCTGGTACTGGGTGGATCAGTGTGTCACGCACTATCCCTTCACCCCTCTGGGACTAGGTGGATCAGTGTGTCACGCACTATCCCTTCACCCCTCTGGGACTGGGTGGATCAGTGTGTCACGCAACTCCCCCTCCCATTCCGTATCCGACCTCTCTGTCCTGGGCCTCCTCCATGGCCAGAGTGAGCTCCACCGGAAATTGGAGGAGCAGCACCTCATATTCCGCTTGGGCAGTCTGCACCCTAGTGGCATAAACATTGAATTCACCAATTTCCGGTAGTCCTTGCTGTCTCCTCCCCTTCGCAGCTCTCCCTCAGCTCCTCTTCCTTTTTCCTTTCTTCTCCCCATCCCCCCTCCCCTCCCTACATCAGTCTGAAGAAGGGTTTTGGCCCGAAACGTTGCCTATCTCCTTCGCTCCATAGATGCTGCTGCACCCGCTGAGTTTCTCCAGCACTTTTGTCATCCTTTCCCCTTGTTGAACTGGGTGGGTCAGTGTGTCACGCACTATCCTTCCCCCTCTGGTACTGTGTGGGGTAGTGTTTGGAGGGGGTGTTTGACCCTCAGCTTTGTCGGGATGTATAGTAGAGCCACCCTGAGCGTATATATCTTCCACTGCAGAGTACATCGAGCGCTACGGCAGCCAGCCGGTGTGGGCTGACTATCGGAGGAACCACAAAGGGGCCATCCCACCCCAGAAGACCAGGAAAACCTGCATAGTAAGTGTTGCTAACTCTCTCCTCTCCGGCTCCTCTCATCGTACCAGTTCCTTGTCCTCAGACGTTGCCATGGACCCAGATCACCTCCTCCGTCAGGTTATCAGCAGAGAGCAGAGGCCACCCCGACTGAAGTCCCGTCACGTTTCTTAAACGATGGGATAGTCCCAGCCTCAACTACCTCCTCTGGCAGCTCGTTCCACACACCCACCACCCTCTGTGTGGAAAAGTTACCCCTCAGATTCCTATTAAATCTTTTCCCCTTCACCTTGAACCCATGTCCTCTGGTCTTCGATTCCCCTACTCTGGGTAAAAGACTCCACTCGATCTATTCCTCTCATGATTTTGTCCACCTCTATAAGATCACCCCTCATCCTCCTGCGCTCCATGGAATAGAGTCCCAGCTTACTCAACCTCTCCCTGTAGCTCACACCCTCTAGTCCTGGCAACATCCTCGTAAATCTTCTCTGTACCCTGTCCAGTCTTTCCTATAACACGGTGCCCAGAACTGAACACAATATTCTAAATGCGGCCTCACCAACGTCTTAGACAAGTGCAACATGACCTCCCGACTTCTATACTCGATGTTCTCTCGTTTTCTTGCAGAGGGGAGACAAGATCAGCGGCAACCCCTGCCCAATATGTCGGGACCCAAAGATTCAGGTTGACCACAGGGTAAGCATTCTCACTTGCATTTACAGGCAGAAGACATGGGAACAGAATGGGGCCCATCGGCCATGCAGCAGGGTGACCTGAACTGTACACAGTCTGCCGAGTGTGGGCTCCTGATGTGTTCAGCTGCTTCAACATGTTCCAAATTAGGGAGGATGTAGACTCATTGGTCATAAGCTCATCATTTCAAAACTGATAGACTTGAGTCTACTCCGCCATTCAATCATGGCTGATCTATCTCTCCCTCCAAACCCCATTCTCCCCATAACCCCCTACTGTACTAATCAAGAATCTATCTATCTCTGCCTTAAAGACATCCATTGACTTGGCCTCCACAGCCATCTGTGGCAAAGAATTCCACATATTCACCACCCTTTGACTAAAGAAATTCCTACTCATCTCCTTCTTGCAGGAACATCCTTTAATTCTGAGGCTGTGACCTCTAGTCCTAGACTCTCCCACTAGTGGAAACATCCTCTCCACATCCACTCTATCCAGGCCTTTCACTATTCTGTACATTTCAATGGGGAGCCCCCTCATCCTTCTAAACTCCAGCGAGTACAGGCCCAGTGCCGACAAACGCTCATCATAGATTAACCCACTCATTCCTGGGATCATTTCTTGTAGACCTCCTCTGGACCCTCTCTAGAGCCAGCACATCCTCGGATATGGGGCCCAAAATTGCTCACAGTCCTCCAAATGCGGCCTGACCAGCGCCTTATAGAGAGAGGGTAGACAAAAAAGCTGGAGAAACTCAGCGGGTGAGGCAGCATCTATGGAGCGAAGGAATAGGCGATGTCGTTTTGGTGGGATAAATAGTGGGTGAGAGGTAAAATTTGACAGGGGTAAAATTGGTGGCGATGTCGGGAGAATAAAATGGGTCCAGGTCCTTTAATGTGTGTGCGTGTGTATAAAAAAATGATCCCAGCAATGAGTGGGTTAACCTATGATGAGCGTTTGTCGGCGCTGGGCCAGTACTCGCTGGAGTTTAGAAGAATGAGGGGGAGTAACTTCGTTGAAACGTACAGAATGGTGAAAGGCTTGGACAGAGTGGATGTGGAGTGGATGTTTCCACTAGTGGGAGAGTCTAGGACTAGAGGTCACAGCCTCAGAATTAAAGGACGTTCTTTTAGGAAGGAGATGAGGAGGAATTTCTTTAGTCAGAGGGTGGTGAATCTGTGGAATTCTTAGCCACAGGAGGCTGTGGAGGCCAAGTCAGCGGATATTTTGTGTAAGAAAGAACTGCAGATGCTGGTTTAAATCGAAGGGAGACACAAAATGCTGGAGTAACTCAGCGGGACAGGCAGCATCTCTGGAGAGAAGGAATGGGCGACGTTTCGGGTCAAGACCCTTCTTCAGACTCAGCGGGACAGGCAGCATCTGTGGAGAGAAGGAATGGGCGACGTTTCGGGTCAAGACCCTTCTTCAGACTCAGCGGGACAGGCAGCATCTGTGGAGAGAAGGAATGGGTGACGTTTCGGGTCGAGACCCTTCTTCAGACTCAGCGGGACAGGCAGCATCCCTGGAGAGAAGGAATGGGCGACGTTTCGGGTCGAGACCCTTCTTCAGACTGATGTCAGGGGAGGTGGTGGGACAAAGATAGAATGTAGTCGGAGACAGTGAGACTAGTGGGAGAACTGGGAAGGGGAAGGGGATGGAGAGGGAAAGCAAGGGCTATCTGAAGTTAGAGAAGTCAATGTTCATACCGCTGGGGTGTAATTTCTGAGTGAAAACGCACCCCTCCAGATTAATTTTTTGAGTGAGAATGTAAAACTTCCTCCTCAGTGGATATGTTTAAGGCAGAGATAGATAGATTTTTTATTAGTACAGGTGTCAGGGGTTAACATAGAAACATAGGTGCAGGATTAGGCCATTCGGCCCTTCGAGCCTGCACCGCCATTCAATATGATCACGGCTGATCATCCAACTCAGTATCCTGTACCTGCCTTCTCTCCATACCCCCTGATCCCTTTAGCCACAAGGGCCACATCTAACTCCCTCTTAAAAATGGGGGGGGGAAGGCAGGAGAATGGGATTAGGAGAGATAGATCAGCCGTGATTGAATGGGGAATTGGTCTTGATGGGCCGAATGGCCTAATACTGCTCCTATCACTTGTGATCTGTATGTGTGGTGTATCTAAGACTGGGAATGGTGACCAAGCATAGCATTGAGACTTTTTTTGTGTCCTGCAGAATGTGAAGCTCCTGGAACAGTTCATTTGTTCCCACACCGGCATTCCATACCATCCCACCAGAACCGGTAAGGGTCGGATTCATTGTTTTGGCACTCGTTCGACCAAGGCGTGAGTTTTTGCCAGAAGTCAAGGGGGGTCACCAGACCAGGTGTAACGGTGACAAATGTACTGGTGTGTGGATTGTAATCCACGTGGCTGCCGGCCTCTGTCCTTGTCCCAAAGGTGGGCATAAAAAGCTGGAGGAACTCAGCGGGACAGGCAGCGTTCTCTGGAGAGAAGGAATGGGCGACGTTTCTGCCCTTGGCCCCTCTGGGGAGCTGTGGGTCAGTGTGTCACGCACTATCCCATCCCCCCCGTGGGACTGGATGGGCCAGTGTGTCACGTGCTATCCCATCCCCCTCTGGGGAGCTGTGGGTCAGTGTGTCACATACTATCCCACCCCCCTCTGGGGAACTGTGGGTCAGTGTGTCACGTGCTATCCCATCCCCCTCTGGGGAGCTGTGGGTCAGTGTGTCACGTGCTATCCCATCCCCCTCTGGGGAGCTGTGGGTCAGTGTGTCACATACTATCCCATCCCCTTCTGTGGCCCTTGTGGCTAAAGGAATCGGGGGTATGGAGAGAAGGCAGGTACAGGATACTGAGTTGGATGATCACCCATGATCATATTGAATGGCGGTGCAGGCTCAAAGGGCCGAATGGCCTACTCGTGCACCTATTTTCTATGTTTCTATGTTTCTGGTACTGGGTGGGTCAGTGTGTCACGTACTATCCCATCCCCCTCTGGGACTGGGTGGGCCAGTGTGTCACTCATTATCCCATCCCCCTCTGGGACTGGGTGGGCCAGTGTGTTTCTACAACTCCCTGACTACAGATGCTGTCTGTACGGAGTTTGCATGTTCTCCCCGTGAACTGCGTGAGTTTTCTCCGGGATCTCCGGTTTCCTCCCGCACCATTGACTTGGTGGAGTTTTCCCCTAGTGTGTGTGTGTGTAGGTTAGTGTTAGTGTGCGGGGATCGCTGGTCGGCACGAAATCGGTGGGGCCGAAGGGCCTGTTTCCGCGCTGTATCTCTAAACTAAAACTAAACTCATTCAATCCTAGGGGTGTGTATGAAGCAGTTCAAGAAGTTGACCACAGCAATCCAGAATGCCAAGGACAACGGTAAGAAGGACTTGTGTAGGAAGGAACTGCAGATGCTGGTTTAAACCCTGGACACAAAATGCTGGAGTAACTCAGCGGGACGGGCAGCATCTCTGGAGAGAAGGAACGGGTGATGTTTCGGGTCGAGACCCTTCTTCAGACTGAGAGTCCGGGGGGGGGGAGAGAAAGAGACAGAGATAAGGAGGTGTAAGGTGTGAAAATGGGACAAGGGGAATGGAGATCAAGGAATAGGTAGAATAGATCCTTGTTAGTTGGGAGAAGGTCACAACGAAGCATACAGAGGTAAAATATAGTCGGAGACAGTAAGACTGCTCAGAGAACTGGGAAAGGGGAAAGCAAGGGTTACTTGAGGTTAGAGAAGTCAATGTTCATACCGCTGGGGTGTAAGCTGCCCAAGCCAAATATGAGGTGCTGTTCCTCCAATTTGGACAGAAAGGTCAGTGTGGGAACGGGAGGCGGGAATTAAGGTGCTGGGCCACCGGGAGATCAGGTAGGTTTAGGCAGGACTGGGTAGAAGGTGTTCGGTGAAACGATCGCCGAGCCTGCGCTTGGTGTCATTCTACTAGGGTGGCACGGTGGTGCAGCGGTAGAGTTGCTGCCTCACAGCGCCAGAGTCCCGGGTTCCATCCCAACTGCGGGCGCTGTCTATACGGAGTTTGCACGCTCTCCCCGTGACCTGCGTGGGTTTTCTCCGAGATCTTCGGTTTCCTCCCACACTCCAAAGTCGTGCAGGTTTGTAGGTTAATTGGCTTGGTGTAACATGTAAATTGTCCCTAGTGTGTGGAGGATAGCGTTAGTGTGCGGGGATCGCTGGTGGGCGCGGACTTTCTTCCCAATAACCCTTTCTGGCTTAAGCCCTCCCTTCTGGATCTATATCGGTGAGACCAGGCGGAGGTTGGGCGATCGTTTCGCCGAACACCTCCGCTCGGTCCGCAATAACCAAGCTGACCTCCCGGTGGCTCAGCACTTCAACTCCCCCTCCCACTCCGTCTCCAACCTCTCTGTCCTGGGTCTCCTCCATGGCCACAGCGAGCAGCACCGGAAATTGGAGGAACAGCACCTCATATTCCGCTTGGGGAATCTGCATCCTGGGGGCATGAACATTGAATTCTCCCAATTTTGTTAGCCCTTGCTATCTCCTCCCCTTCCTCAGTCCCCCTGCTGTCTCCTCCCATCCCCCAGCCTTCGGGCTCCTCCTCCTTTTTCCTTTCTTGTCCCCGCCCCCCCCACCCCCGATCAGTCTGAAGAAGGGTTTCGGCCCGAAACGTTGCCTATTTCCTTCGCTCCATAGATGCTGCTGCACCCGCTGAGTTTCTCCAGCTTTTTTGTGAACCAAGAACCAAGACTCGGTGGGCCGAAGGGCCTGTTTCCCCGCTGTAACTGTGAAAGTAAAACTGAAAAAAAGGAGACTAAAATTGACGGTTCCTAATTCCCTTCCCCCCCCTCCCCCCCTTCCAGGTTTGCTGAGGTTCGCAGTGCCGCACGTGGAGGTCCGACTGGAGGATTACTGTGGCTCCCACGCGGCAGTGGGCAAGACGCCACCTCTAGCGCGGGAGGGCGACGAGCCTTGGTACAGCTGGTACCAGTGGCAGCAACCCCCCGAGAAGGAGATTGCTCGCATCCGACAGATGTACAAACCCTTCCTCAAGGAGACGGCCACCGCAGAAGCTCCAAGTGAAACACCAGGACTTCCAAAGTGACCACAACCACGGGCCTGGAGCCTGGAAGCCACCATGTATTCATGTTGAAGGAAGAACTGCAGATGCTGGACAAATCGAAGGTGGACAACAACGCTGGAGAGACTCGGCGGGTATTTTTCTCCGCGGATCTGCCGTTGGATGAAGTAGTGTCGGGGTCCGTTGCGGGTCTGGGTGAGTTTCGGGAGAGTCACAGCGAGGTGCCATCGCATCGCAGGCAGAGTAGATCGCTGGACACGTCTGGAGAACTGCGGCAGATAGCCGGTCGGTCGGTATCGATAGTCCGGCTTGGGTCCAAACCAGGAGGTAGGGAACTGGAGCTGGAAACCATGAGGTACAAGATGGAGGGGCAGGCAAATCCCGAGAAAGCAAACGTGGCTGTGGTAACGGGCCTAGCCACCTATACCTTCGCTCCATAGATGCTGCCTCACCCAGATGCTGAATCTCTCCAGCATTTTTGTCTACCATGTATTAATGTATTTTTCTTTCCAAATAAAATGTGAATGAAGTCCTTGTGTGTGTGTGTGTGTGTGTGTACCTGTGTACGTGTGGTTTGTGACAGGTGAGAAACCAAGGCTAATCATCCCTCTTTTCCACTTTGAAGACTGGGTCATGAAGTCATGTATTCAATCATATGGCCACAAGCTATGTAAACGGGCCTTTTTGTTCCTTCCGCTACAGTATAATGATTTGATTAACCACCCATGTTCTATCTACACTTTCTTTTATGTACTGCTGAAAATTTAGCAACAAACTTGCTGTCATCTCCTCTCCAAAAACAAGTGTTACAGGAAAGATGTTGTCAAGCTTGAAAGGATTCAGAGAAGATTTACGAGGATGTTGCCAGGACTAGAGGGTGTTAGCTATAGGGAGAGGATGAGTAGGCTGGGTCTCTATTCCATGGAGCGCAGGAGGATGAGGGGTGATCTTATAGAGGTGTACAAAATCATGAGAGGAATAGATCGGGTAGATACACAGAGTCTCTTGCCCAGAGTAGGGGAATCGAGGACCAGAGGACACAGGTTCAAGGTGAAGGGGAAAAGATTTGATAGGAATCCGAGGGGTAACTTTTTCACACAAAGGGTGGTGGGTGCATGGAACAAGCTGCCAGAGGAGGTCGTTGAGGCTGTGGGACTATCCCAACGTTTAAGAAACAGACAGGTGTATGGGTGGTTAAGAAGGAACTGCAGATGCTGGAAAATCGAAGGTAGGTAAAAATGCTGGAGAAACTCAACGGGTGAAGCTGCATCTATGGAGCGAAGGAAATAGGTGGGACAGGTTTGGAGGGATATGGACCAAATGTGGGCAGGTGGGACTAGTGTAGCTGGGATATGCTGGGCTGTTTCAACACTCTATCACTATGACCATTAAGCAATCAAATATTGAGCTGTGAATATAAGTAGGCCATGTCATGGGGTTATGGCCCAGCTGTAACTTCTAACTCAACAAGCCTTACTTTAGCTTTCAAGGCCAAGATAGAGGGGATGTGGAGAGAATGTAGAAATGAACAACTGCAGATGTGGGTTTATATCAAAAATAGATGCAAAGTGCTGAAATAACTCAGCGGGTCAGGCAGCATCTCTGGAGAAAAAGGATGGTTGATGTTTCTAGTTAGATGTTTCCATTAGTGGGGGAGTTTCGGATGATGGGTGCAGCCTCATAACTTTAGAAAGACTGGATAGACTCGGCTTGTACACGCTAGAATTTAGAAGATTGAGGGGGGATCTTATAGTAACTTACACAATTCTTAAGGGGTTGGACAGGCTAGATGCAGGAAGATTGTTCCCGATGTTGGGGAAGTCCAGAACAAGGGGTCACAGTTTAAGGATAAGGGGGAAATCTTTTAGGACTGAGATGAGAAAAACATTTTTCACACAGAGAGTGATGAATCTGTGGAATTCTCTGCCACAGAAGGTAGTTGAGGCCAGTTCATTGGCTATATTTAAAGAGGGAGTTAGATGTGGCCCTTGTGGCTAAAGGGATCAGGGGGTATGGAGAGAAGGCAGGGATGGGATACTGAGTTGGTGCAGGCACGAATGGCCTACTCCTGCACCTAATTTCTATGTTTCTATGTAATAGAGATGAGGAATTTTTTTTAGTCAGAGGGAGGTGAATTTGTGGAATTCATTACCATAGACGACTGTGGAGGCCACGCCATTGGGTATTTTTAAAGCGGGGATCAATAGGTTTTTGATTAGTAAGGGTGTCAAAGGTTACAGAGAGAAGGCAGGAGAATGGGGTTGAGAGGAGAAAAACAGATCAGCCGTGATAAAATGGCAGAGCAGACTTGATGGGATGAATGGCCCAATTGAATGTCACAATTATATCCCTGAATGTGCTAAATGTCTTATTCCAAATGTAAAACCAGTCACAAGACGGGATCTTATAGAAACATATAAAAGGACTGGACAAGCTAGATGTAGGAAAAATGTTCCCAATGTTGGGCGAGTCCAGAACCAGGGGCCACAGTGTTAGAATAAAGGGGAGGCCATTTAAGACTGAGGTGAGAAAAACTTTTTCACCCAGAGAGTTGTGAATTTATGGAATTCCCTGCCACAGAGGGCAGTGGAGGACAAGTCACTGGATGGATTTAAGAGAGTTAGATAAAGCTCTAGGGGCTGGTGGAATCGAGGGATATGGGGAGAAGGCAGGCACGGATTATTGATTGGGGACGATCAGCCATGATCACAATGAATGGCGGCGCTGGCTCAAATGGCCTCCTGCACCTATTTTCTATGTTTCTAATAACAGCCCAGAACCATGGCTGGCAACACAGCACTGTAGCGCAGCGGTAGAGTTGCTGCCTCACAGCGCCAGAGACCCGGGTTCGATCCTGACCACGGGGGCTGTCTGTACGGAGTTTGCACGTTCTCCCCGCGACCTGCGTGGGTTTTCTCCGGGTGCTTCGGTTTCCTCCCACAATCCAAAGACGCACAGGATAATTGGCTTTGGTTAAAAAATATATATAAATTGTCCCCAGTGTGTGTAGGAGTGTTAGTGTGCGGGGATCGCTGGTCGGCATGGGCTCAGTGGGCCGAAGGGCCTGTTTCTCTGAACTCAACAAACCTCAGTCCACTTTTTGAGTTTTATTGATCAGCTACCATTTAGGTTTTATTTAGTGGCACCTGATTCAAAAGCAGTCCAGGGAAGAATATCGAATCAAATGTTTACTGTGCATTCACGCTGATCATGTGCCAAATAGAATAATCTAGAGCGGTGGCAAATATAGGTTCACTGTGCAAATGCAAATCAGATTTCAGACACAGCTGATTGGAGGTAGGGCTTATTGCACACCCTTGTACATCGCAGGTAGCCAGAACAGACATCACTAGTCACCTTGTGTGCTCAGTGTGGAGATGGGAACATCTGCTTCATGGACCTCTCCCTCCGAGCAGCAACTCAGGGCAGCCACTGTCCGTAATACTTGGTGTGTTGTGGATGCATCTACACTGCCAGCCAGTTTGGGCAGTGTAGAGGTCCACATCTGCACTATGGGCCAGTATAGAGATCCACATCTGCACTGTAGGCCAGTATAGAGATCCACATCTGCACTATAGGCCAGTATAGAGGTCCACATCTGCACTATGGGCCAGTTTGGGCAGTGTAGATGTCCACATCTGCACTATAGGCCAGTATAGAGGTCCACATCTGCACTATGGGCCAGTTTGGGCAGTGTAGATGTCCACATCTGCACTATAGGCCAGTATAGAGGTCCACATCTGCACTATGGGCCAGTTTGGGCAGTATAGAGGTCCACATCTGCACTATGGGCCAGTTTGGGCAGTAGAGGTCCACATCTGCACTATGGGCCAGTTTGGGCAGTGTAGATGTCCACATCTGCACTATGGGCCAGTATAGAGGTCCACATCTGCACTATGGGCCAGTTTGGGCAGTATAGAGGTCCACATCTGCACTATGGGCCAGTTTGGGCAGTGTAGATGTCCACATCTGCACTATGGGCCAGTTTGGGCAGTATAGAGGTCCACATCTGCACTGTAGACCAGTTTGGGAAATGAGGGTGACCATCTATACATTGCAGGGCAGTTTTAGCTGTGCAGATGTTCACATCTCCACTGCTGGCCAGTTTGGAAAGTCTGGAACCCCATAGTGTGTGGGAAGGAACTGCAGATGCTGGTTTTTACTGAAGATAGGCCCAAAATGCTGGGGTACTCAGCGGGACAGGCAGCGTCTCTGGAGAGAAGGAATGGGTGACCTGTCTGAAGAAGGGTCTCGACCAGAAAAGTCACCCATTCCTTCTGTCCAGAGTTGCTGAATTACTCCAGTATTTTGCGTCTATCTACACTCCAGGCCAGTTTGGGCACTATAGGCTAGTTTGGGCAGTATAGATGTCCACATCTGCACTATAGGCTAGTTTGGGCAGTATACATGTCCACATCTGCACTCCAGTTTAGACAGTATAGATGTCCACATCTGCACTATAGTCTAGTTTGGACAGTGTAGATGTCCACATCTGCACTGCAGGCCAGTTTGGGCAGTATAGATGTCCACATCTGCACTATGGGCTAGTTTGGGCAGTGTAGATGTCCACATCTGCACTATAGGCCAGTATAGATGTCCACATCTGCACTATAGGCCAGTTTGGGCTATATACATGTCCACATCTGCACTATAGGCCAGTTTGGGCAGTAGAGATGTCCACATCTGCACTATAGGCCAGTGTACATGTCCACATCTGCACTATAGGCTAGTTTGGGCAGTATAGATGTCCACATCTGCACTATAGGCCAGTTTGGGCAGTGTACATGTCCACATCTGCACTATAGGCCAGTTTGGACAGTACATGTGTCCACATCTGCACTATAGGCCAGTTTGGGCAGTATACATGTCCACATCTGCACTATAGGCCAGTTTGGGCACTATACATGTCCATATCTGCACTATAGGCCAGTTAGGGCAGTATACATCTCCACGTCTGCACTATAGGCTAGTTTGGGCAGTGTACATGTCCACATCTGCACTATAGGCCAGTTTGGGCAGTATACATCTCCACATCTGCACTATAGGCCAGTTAGGGCAGTATACATCTCCACATCTGCACTATAGGCCAGTTAGGACACTATAGGCCAGTTTGGGCAGTATACATCTCCACATCTGCACTATAGGCTAGTTTGGGCAGTGTACATGTCCACATCTGCACTATGGGCTAGTTAGGGCAGTGTAGACACAAGAGTTTTTCTCACATGGGTAAACCTGTAATTCTCAGACACTTCTGGTGAATGTGCTTAACATGAGCAAGTATTTAATTGTGTTCGGAGTTTCCATCGGGAAGTGATCTAGCATTTCTGGACTGATAACTTGAATGTCATTGTAACAGCATCCTCGCACCCATGAGACTGCGACTAGATACATCCCACTCTTGGCTGGTTTAACGGGAAACGGCAAGAGCTTGGCCCAAGCTGGGAATTGGTCTGTCGGTGTCAGCCTGGCGAGGGCTCTTGGTGATCCCATTGCTTCCGTGGTGGGTCTATGGCACCCCTCACCCTGTGACAATGCGGCCCGGACCTGAAGCACTCCTTTTATAGTTATCTCTGAAATCTTGGCTGGGTTCAGATCGGACAGGAAGGGAGAGTTCTCCAAGCAGGAGGCTTGGACTGGAAAATGGCCAATGGGCCTTCAGAATAAAAACACTGCAATCAAGGAGCCGACTTGTGGAAAAACTCGAATTGAGTCCCCACGTTTGAAACAACCAAAACTTCTCAAGATGCACAGGAAACGCATCGGTGTTCGGAAGAAGGATTTGGAACCAATTTTGAAGGAGCGTGTGGGATAATAACTGCAGATGCCGGCTTAAACCGAAGATGGGCACAAAATGCTGGAGTAACTCAGCGGGTCAGGCAGGAGAAGGAATAGGTGATGTCTTGTGTCAAGAGCCCTCGTCAGACTGAGAGTCTCAGTCTGGACCCAAAACGTCACCTATTCCCTTTCTCCAGAGATGCTGCCTGACCTGCTGAGTTACTCCAGCATCTTGTGTATCTATTGAAGGACTTTGAACATATTCAATCCATCCGTCCTCTATACAATGGGTGAGTGAATACTTTGGTGCCCAGCACTTTAATTTACATATCCAAACCATCTATTCCCCCTCCCCCTTCAGTAAACATTTATAAAGTCAGGACATCGGCCCTCGTTTTGGCGTTGTAATCGCCAAGTCGGACGCCAGGCGGGCGGCCGTTTGACAGGTGTGTGTTTCTGCATCGTGATGTCCGTGATTTTGATGGGTGTTGTAGTTGTGTTTCGTGGCCGGCTGTGGGGGGGTCTCTGGTCCCCCCCATCCTCGCCCGCCCGCCTCACTCCTTCGGCTGCTTGCGGTGGATGGTTTCTCCCAGCGCCTCCAGCACCTCGCGCTTGTATTCTTCAAAGTTGCCGTCGATCTGGTTGATGGTTTGTTCCTCCACCACCCACAGCTGGCAATTGGTCTCCGTGATCAGCCTGGCGTCATGGCTGACTATGATGACGGCTGGAACAGAGGGGGGGGAGGTAGAGAGCAAAAGGCATTTACATGTTGCAGGCCTCTCTCATGTCGGAGCAGGAGGAGTCGGCTTGCCAACTTTCTCACCTCCAAATGAGGTCAAAATACGGGACAAATTCCCCACGGCAATTCATTGACCGACTGGGTGAATGATGAGTTGGCCCGGGTGCTGGACTGCACACAAAGCCCAGCCGGCGGGCCAGCTGTGAGGAGTTTTGGCCCGGGGGCCGCCCGCACAGTCCGGCGCTCCGTCCAACTCATGAATCGATGATCGGCCATGAGATGGAAGCGTGGTGAGCGAAGGTCCGAACGTCAGACAGCTGGCCGGGCTGCCGAGCGACCGACGGGGCCACGGGCGAGGCGCTGCTGCTGCTGCTGCTGCACTCCATGGGCTGCACTACGTCGGGACGGGTGAGGCGGTGTCCGACCCGACAGTCCCCTCGACCCGAGTAGTAGCGGTCAAATACGGGACAAGGGCGGTCCCGTACGGGGCAAACCAATTTAGCCCAATATCCAGGATGTCCAGGCTAATACGGGACAGTTGGCAACACTACTCACGACATACTACTAATTAAGAATTGACCGATCTCTGCTTTAAAAATATCCGCTGATGTGGCCTCCACAGCCTTCTGTGGCAAAGTACAGGTGTCAGGGGTTATGGGGAGAAGGCAGGAGAATGGGGTTGGGAGGGATAGATAGATCAGCCATGATTGAATGGCAGAGTAGACTTGAAGGGCCGAATGGCCTAATACTACTCCTATCACTTATGATCTGTCCTATCTGTTGGTAGAGATTCTACAGTGAGTTTCAGAAGGGAACAACAACTGCTTGACAGGGGAAACAGCTCGATTGGAATCGTACATAGTCTTTCCCACTGGCTGGTTAGCACACAACAAAAGCTTGCCACTGCACCTCAGTACACTTATAGAAACATATAAAATTCTTACGGGATTGGACAGGCTAGATGGAACAAACATGTTCGCCATGTTGGGGGAGTCCACAACCAGGGGTCACACAGTTTAAGAATAAGGGGTAAGCCATTTAGGACTGAGATGAGGAAACACTTTTTCAGCCAGAGAGTTGTGAATCTGTGGAATTCTCTGCCACAGAAGGCAGTGGAGGTCGATTCACTGGATGTTTTCAAGAGAGACTCGAAAGATGGTGAACTACGCCCGGGCAGGTCGAAGCCAGAGGAATCTCTGGTGGAAATCGGTCGTGCAAATCGGTCGTCTGACCTGGGTATAGGTGCGAGAAACTAATCGAACCATCACATAGCTGGTTCCCTCCAAAATTAGGGCTTAATGGAATCAAGGGATATGGGGGGAAAAAAGCAGGAACGGGGTACCGATTCTGGATGATCAGCCATGATCATATTGAATGGTGGTGCTGGCTCGAAGGGCTGAATGGCCTACTCCTGCACCTATTGTCTATGTGACAATAAACTAAACTGAACTGAAGCACAGGTCACAGGGGGAGGATGGCAAACGCAGTGGAACAAACAGGTTGGCTCATGCTAGAGGCAGGAAACATGTTCCCGGTGTTGGGGGAGTCCAGAACCACAGTTTAAGAATAAGGGGTAAGCCATTTAGAACGGAGACGAGGAAACACTTTTTGTCACAGAGTTGTGAGTCTGTGGAATTCTCTGCCTCAGAGGGCGGTGGAGGCAGGTTCTCTGGATGCTTTCAAGAGAGATTTAGATAGGGCTCTTAACGATAGCGGAGTCAGGGAATATGGGGAGAAGGCAGGAACGGGGTACTGATTGGGGATGATCAGCCATGATCACAGTGAATGGCGGTGCTGACTTGAAGGGCCGAATGGCCTCTACTCCTGCACCTATTGTCTATTGGGAGAGAGATGGCTTCCAGTGGTCTAACAAGCTTGTGTCTCAAAATGGAGGCCTTGTGCGGAACACCTCCCTCACGCCACAAGAAGCACTCACCTCCTTTGTAGAGGTTAATGGCATCAGCCAACGCGTCGATGGACTCGATGTCCAGATTGTTGGTGGGTTCATCCTGCAATCGGAAGAGGCATGACTTTAAAATAGGAGAAATCGTACGAAACCCAGGCTAGTTTGTGGCAGATACCTCCAGGCCTAGGGCGGCACGGTGGCTCAGCGGTAGAGTTGCTGCCTCACAGCGCCAGGGACCCGGGTTCAATCCTGACCACGGGCGCTGTCTGCACGGAGTTTGTATGTTTCTCTCCCCCCTATTAACGAGGTAAATTCCCGGGATGGCGGGACCGTCGTACGTTGAGAGAATGGAGCGACTGGGCTTGTATGCACTAGAATCCAGAAGGATGAGAGGGCATCTTATTGACACATACAAGATTAGAGTCAGAGCGTTGAATCAGGCCCAACTTGCCCGTGACAACCCACATGACCCATCTATACTTGTCCCACCTGCCCACCTTTGGCTCGTACCACTCGAATCCTTTCCTATCCATGTACCCGTCCAAATGTCCCTCATCCTCCTGCGCTCCAAACTCCTAGACAGCCTCAACTACCTCCTCTGGCAGCTCATTCCATATACCCTTTAATTTAGACAGATGACAGGGAATCAAAATCAAAGTTTTCTTAATTGTTACTGTGTGTCGTGTTGTTACTTGCGGGCGGAGCACCAAGGCAAATTCATTGTATGTGCACAAACTTGGCCAATAAACTCATTCATTCATTCATTCATTCATTCATTCACAAACCTGGAGTGTGGGAGGAAACCAAATATCTTGGAGCGCGGGAGGATGAGGGGTGATCTTACAGAGGTGTATAAGATCATGAGAGGAATAGATACGGTAGATGCACAGAGTCTCTTGCCCAGAGTAGGGGAATGGAGGACAGAGATTTAAGGTGAAGGGGAAAAGATTTAATAAGAATCTGAGGGGTAACCCTTTCGCACAAAGGGAACAAGCTGCCAGAGGAGGTAGTTGAGGCTGGAACTATCCCAATGTTTAGACAGGTACATGGATAGGACAGGTTTGGAGGGATATGGACCAAGCACAGGCAGGTGGGACTAGTGTAGCTGGGACATGTTGGCCGGTGTGGGCAAGTTGGGCCGAAGGGCCTGTTTCCACACTGTATCACTCTATGACTAGTGTAGCTGGGACATTGTTGGCCAGTGTGGGCAAGTTGGGCCGAAGGGCCTGTTTCCACACTGTATCACTCTATGACTAGTGTAGCTGGGACATGTTGGCCAGTGTGGGCAAGTTGGGCCGAAGGGCCTGTTTCCACACTGTATCACTCGATGACTCCACCTCTGAGAAAACCCATTTGGTCACGGGGAGAATGTACAAACTCCGTACAGACAGCGCCCGTAGTCGGTATGGAACCCGGGTCTCTGGCGCTGCGAGGCAGCAACTCTACCGCTGCGCCACCGTGCCTCGATTGCGTTGGCCGATCTTTGCGGTGTGTTTTAAAGTTTTCTTTGGCATTACTCACTAGAATGAGGAGGTCAGGTTGTCGACACGCCAGCTCTGCAAACACCACTCTTGCTTTCTGACCACCTGTGGGCGAGGGAAACATCGAGTGAGCAAGTCGAGTATAGACACAGCGACACGGACACACAGCGAGACACAGAGCACGGACACACACGCACAGACACTAGACACACACACACACACACACACACACAGAGACTGAGATATACACACACACACACACACAGACACTAGACACACACACACACAGAGACTGAGATATACACACACACACACACACGCACAGACACTAGACACACACACACACACACACACACACAGAGACTGAGATATACACACACATACACACACACACACACACAGAGACTGAGATATACACACACACGCACAGACATTAGACACACACACACACACAGAGACTGAGATATACACACACACACACGCAGACACTAGACACACACACACACACAGAGACTGAGATATACACACACACACGCAGACACTAGACACACACACACACACACACGCACAGACACTAGACACACACACACACACAGAGACTGAGATATACACACACACACGCACAGACACTAGACACACACACACACACACACAGAGACTGAGATACACACACACGCAGACACTAGACACACAGAGACTGAGATATACACACACACACGCACAGACACTAGACACACACACACACACAGAGAGACTGAGATATACACACACACACACGCACAGACACTAGACACACACACACACAGAGACTGAGATATACACACACACACACACACACACACACACAGACTGAGATATACACACACACACAGACATATCCAGATTTATAACAAGAGGAATTGAATATAGGAGCAAAGAGGTCCTTCTGCAGTTGTACAGGGCCCTAGTGAGACCACACCTGGAGTATTGTGTGCAGTTTTGGTCCCCTAATTTGAGGAAGGACATTCTTGCTATTGAGGGAGTGCAGCGTAGGTTTATAAGGATAATTCCCGGGATGGCAGGACTGTCATATGCTGAGAGTATGGAGCAGCTGGGCTTGTATACACTTGAATTTAGAAGGATGAGAGGGCATCTCATTGAAACATATAAGATTGTTAAGGGCTTGGACACACTAGAGGCAGGAAACATGTTCCCGATGTTGGGGGATTCCAGAACCAGGGGCCACACAGTTTAAGAATAAGCAGTAAGCCATTTAGAACGGAGACGAGGAAACACTTTTTCTCACAGAGAGTGGTGAGTCTGTGGAATTCTCTGCCTCAGAGGGCGGTGGAGACAGGTTCTCTGGATGCTTTCAAGAGAGAGCTAGATAGGGCTCTTAAAGATAGCGGAGTCAGAGGATATGGGGAGAAGGCAGGAACGGGGTACTGATTGGGGATGATCAGACATGATCACATTGAATGGCGGTGCTGGCTCGAAGGGCCAAATGGCCTACTCCTGCACCTGTTGTCTATTGACACAGAGACACACTTAGAGGCGTACAGACACGCACACACACACAGCACGGACACACAGACACTAGACACACACAGACAGACACAGACACACTCAGAGACGCACAGACACAGAGACACACACATACAGTGACCCAAGTGACTGCATTCCAGAGATTTGCACAGTGCCCAGCAAAGGATTCAAGTGATCGGATGGAATTGATGAGATTAAGGGCGGCACAGTGATAGTGTGGAAACAGGCCGCTCGGCCCAACTTGCCCACACTGGCCAACCAGTGGCAGCTGCCCTAGGAATCACTACTGAAGAAGGGTCTCGACACAAAATGTCACCAATTCCTTCTCTCCAGAGATGCTGCCTGTCCCGCTGAGTTACTCCGGCTTTTTGTGTCTATCTTCTATCCATGTACCTGTCTAACTGTTTCTTAAACGTTGGGACAGCCCCAGCCTCAACTACCTCCTCTGCCAGCTTGTTCCATACACCCATCACCCTCTGTGTGGAAAAGTTACCCCTCAGATTCCTGTTACCTCTTTTCCCCTTCACCTTAAACCTATGTCCTCTGGTCCTCGATTCACCTACTCTGGCCAAGAGACTCTGTGCATCTACCCGATCTATTCCTCTCTTCACCTTAAAGCAATGAAAGAACGTAGAATTGAGAGATGGACACAAAATGCTGGAGTAACTCAGCGGGACAGGCAGCATCTCTGGAGAGAAGGAATGGGCGACGTTTCGGGTCGAGGCCCTTCTTCAGACTGATGTCAGAGAAGTGGGTGGGATCAATAAGTAAATGTATAGATAAGGAAGTGTAAGGTGCGAAAACAGGACAAAGGGAATGGAGATCACAGAGATCGTAGAATAGATCACTGTTAGTTGGGAGAAGGCAACGACAATGAAACAAACAGATAAAATGGAGTCGGAGACGGTAAGACTGGTCGGAGAACTGGGAAGGGGGAGGGGATGGAGAGAGAGGGAAAGCAAGGGTTACTTGAAGTTAGTGAAGTCAATGTTCATACCGCTGGGGTGTAAGCTGCCCAAGCAACATTTAGTTTAGTTTAGAAACACAGCGCGGAAACAGGCCCTTCGACCCACCGAGTCCACACCGACCAGCGATCCCCATATATTAACACCATCCTACACCCACTAGGGACAATTTTTACACTCACCAAGCCAATGAACCTACTTTGGAGTGTGGGAGGAAACCGAAGATCTCGGAGAAAACCCACGCAGGTCACGGGGAGAACGTACAAACTCCGTACGGACAGCGCCCGTAGTCGGGATCGAACCTGGGTCTCCGGCGCTGCATTCGCTGTAAGGCAGCAACTCTACCGCTGCGCCACTAAATGAAATGTGAGGTGTTTTAGCGCTGGGCCTCACTCTGACAATGGAGGAGGAGGTCCAGGACAGAAAGGTCAGTGTGGGGATGGGAGGGGGAAGTTAAATGGAGAATTGAGGGGCAACCTCCCCCCCCACCCCCCCTTTACCAGGCGAACCCTGGCCCCTCAGTACCGGAGAGCTTGCTGATCTGGATGGTGTGAGCGTGGCTCTCCAGCCCAAAGCGCCCAAGACATTTCCTGCCGTCTTGGTAGGGCAGGTTGAAGTTCCTCATGAGGTACTCTGTGGCCGTCTCCTCCATGTTCAGCTGGTCAGCGTATTGCTGGTTGAAGTAGCCGATTTTCTGCGCGCGGACAAACACAGGGTGTTACATAGAAACAGGGAAACATCGAAAATAGGTGCAGGAGGAGGCCATTCGGCCCTACGAGCCAGCACCCGCCATTCAATATGATCATCCAAAATCAGTACCCCGTTCCAGCTTTCTCCCCCTATATCCCTTGATTCCGTCAGCCCCAACAGCCATATCGAGTCATAGAGTGATACAGTGTGGAAACAGGCCCTTCGGCCCAACTTGCCCACACCGTCCAACATGTCCCAGCTACACTAGTCATAGAGTGATACAGTGTGGAAACAGGCCCTTCGGCCCAACTTGCCCACACCGGCCAACACGTCCCAGCTACACTAGTCATAGAGTGATACAGTGTGGAAACAGGCCCTTCGGCCCAACTTGCCCACACTGGCCAACATGTCCCAGCTACACTAGTCATAGAGTGGTACAGTGTGGAAACAGGCCCTTCGGCCCAACTTGCCCACACCGCCCAACATGTCCCAGCTACACTAGTCCCACCTGCCTGCACTTGGTCCATATCCCTCCAAACTTGTCCTACCCATGTACCTAATGCCCCTGTCCCACTTGGGAAACCTGAACGGAAACCTCTGGAGAATTTGCGCCCCACCCAAGGTTTCCGTGCGGTTCCCGGAGGTTGCAGGTAGTGGAAGCAGGTAGGGAGACTGACAAAAACCTCCGGGAACCGCACGGAAACCTTGGGTGGGGCACAAAGTCTCCGGAGGTTTCCGTTCAGGTTTCCCAAGTGGGACAGGGGCATAACACTCGCTTGAACACATCCAGTGAATTGGCCTCCACTGCCTTCTGCGGCAGAGAATTCCACAGATTCACCGCTCTCTGGGTGAAAAAGTGTTTCTGCCTCATTGGAGACCCTCGGACTATCTTCAATCGGACTTTATCATGCACTAAACATTATTCCCGCTATCATGCACGTACACCGTGGACGGCTCGATTGTAATCATGTGTAGTCTTTCAGCCGACTGGATAGCATGCAACAAAAGCTTCTCACTCCACCTCGGCTACTGTGACGATAAAATAAACTAAACCTCCTTGCGTATAACCTACTTGATCCCCTCCAATCTGGCTTTCGCCCCCTCCATAGCACAGAAACTGCTCTCCTCAAAGTCCTCAACGACCTCCTCACCTCTGCTGACACTGGTTCCCTCAACATCCTCATCCTCCTCGACCTGAGCACAGCCTTCGATACAGTGAACCATAACATCCTGCTCACCAGACTCAAAGACCTCGGCATTGAAGGCTCTGCACTCAGCTGGCTCCGTTCCTACCTTTCCAACAGATCCCACTTCATCTCTCTCCACAACCACACCTCTGCTACAGCCACAGTCACTCAAGGCGTTCCCCAAGGCTCCGTACTCGGCCCCCTCCTCTTCATCATCTACATCCTCCCCCTTGGTCAGATACTCCGCCACTTCAACCTGGACTTCCACTGTTACGCCGATGACACCCAGATCTACCTCGGCATCAAATCCCCCCCCACCCCCCCCCCCCCCCCCCTCTCCCATATCAACTCCTATTTGTCAGCTATAAAAACCTGGATGCAACATAACTTCCTCAAACTCAACAGCGATAAGACAGAATTCCTCCTCATAGGCTCCAAAGCCACACTCAGCAAAATCAATAACCCCACTCTCACCATCGACGGCACCACTGTCTCCCCATCTCCCCAGGCCCGCAACCTTGGCGTGATCTTTGATTCCACCCTCTCCCTTGAGCCTCACATCCGCCATGTCATTAAAACCTCCTTCTTTCATCTCCGCAACATCGCCAAACTCAGACCCTCTCTCACACCTCCCGCTGCTGAAAGACTCATCCATGCCTTCATCTCCTCCCGACTGGACTATTGCAACTCACTTCTCCTTGGCATCAGCTCCACCTACATCAACCGACTCCAACTGGTCCAGAACGCAGCCGCCCGACTCATCACCCACACCAAATCCTGGCATCACATCACTCCAGTCCTCAAACAACTTCACTGGCTTCCCATCTCCCACCGGATCACCTACAAAATCCTGATCCTCACCTACAAAGCCCTCCACCATCTGGCCCCCCCATATCTCACTGACCTCCTCCCCCCTACCAACCCTCACGGTCCCTCAGATCCACATCAGCCGGTCTCCTCTCCATCCACAAGTCCAACCTCCGCAGTTTTGGGGACAGAGCCTTCTCCAGGGCAGCTCCCAGGCTCTGGAACTCCCTCCCCCAACTGATCCGCAATTCCGTGTCCCTCACCATCTTCCAGTCCCGCCTCAAGACCCATCTCTTCACCTCTGCCTATCCTTAGCCCCACATCCCCCTCCCTTTTCATCTGTGCTTGAATTGCCTCATATTGTGTTTTGAATTGAATTCTGTCTTTAATTTGTGTACTAGTCATGTCTCTACTATTTATTTCATTCCCCTTACATGTTTTTCCTCTACCTGCTAAATTTTTGTAAGGTGTCCTTGAGACTCTTGAAAGGCGCCCATAAATAAAATGTATTATTATTTATTATTAAACTAATCACCAGAACGTTCCAGAAATTTATTCCAGCACTTACCAGTCTGTGATTTCTTCTTTGTTCACCGATGGTCTGAAACCAGAAGAGGAAAATTAGATTCCACAATCATAGATTCATCGAGAGGGAAGGGAAACAGGCCCCTTCAACACAGAGTCCACACCAACCATCAAGCACCCACATACATTCCTTCGCTCCATAGATGCTGCTGCACCCGCTGAGTTTCTCCAGCTTTTTTGTGTACCTCCCACATACACTAATCCCGTTTTAGCTTCAAGATGCAGCGGGGAAACAGGCTCTTCGGCCCACCGAGTTCGTGCCGACCAGTCGGAGTGCAGGATAGTGCACGAGCACTATCCGACACACACTGGGGACAATTTACAATTTTACCAAAGCCAATTAACCTACAAGCCTGTAGGTCTTTGGAGTGTGGGAGGAAACTGGAGATCCCTGGAACCCTAGGTTTTCTCCGGGTGCTCCGGTTTCCACCCAGACTACAAAGACATACAGGCGTGCAGGTGTAATTGTAAATTGTCCCCAGTGTGTGCAGGGACGGTGTTAGCGTGCGGGGATCGCTGGACGGTGCGGGCTCGGTGGGCCGAAGGGCCTGTTACCGTGCAGTGACTCGGAACTCTTAAAGAGTCACGTCAACCATTGACTTGGCCACGGTGGATGTAGTTTTGTAACGAAGCAACTACTTACGGGGGCCAACTTTCCACTCAGCAGCAACAACAGTGTACTCTTCCCAATGCCGTTGGGTCCTACAATGCAGACTGAGAGCAGGACGAAACACAAGCAACAATTAGAACAATTAGGGTTCTCACTGCAAAGGAACAAATCCCTTCCCCGTTGATCAACAAGTAAGAACTTGTAAGAGGAAAGACACTCTTGCCATAGAGGGAGTACAGAGAAGGTTCACCAGACTGATTCCTGGGATGGCAGGACTTTCATATGAAGAAAGACTGGATAGACTCGGCTTATACTCGCTAGAATTTAGAAGATTGAGGGGGGGATCTTATAGAAACTTACCAAATTCTTAAGGGGTTGGACATGCTAGATGCAGGAAGATTATTCCCGATGTTGGGGAAGTCCAGGACAAGAGGTCACAGTTTAAGGATAAGGGGGAAATCTTTCAGGACCGAGATGAGGAAAACATTTTTCACACAGAGAGTGGTGAATCTGTGGAATTCTCTGCCACAGAAGGTAGTTGAGGCCACAGTTCATTGGCTATATTTAAGAGGGAGTTAGATGTGGCCCTTGTAGCTAAAGGTATCATTGGGTATGGGGAGAAGGCAGGGATGGGATACTGAGTTGGATGATCAGCCATGATCATATTGAATGGCGGTGCAGGCTCGAAGGGCCGAATGGCCTACTGCTGCACCTAATTTCTATGTTTCTAAATAAGAACTGAACTAAAACACATTCAGAAGATAGACCTATTTAATAGTAACTCTTTCACACAGAGGGTGGTGGGTGTATGGAACAAGCTGCCAGAGGAGGTAGTTGAGACTGGGACTATCCCAACGTTTAAGAAACAGCTAGATGGGTACATGCATGACGGGACAAGCTGCTAGAAGGCTTCCTGACGGACGCCTTTATCGAGGAGCCACAGTCTCCTGGATCGCCACGTAGAAGCACAGGTCGCGGCAGAGGCCCGGGTTGGCACCACGGAGGCGTAAGGTGGGGCGTCGACTGCGGTGAAGATTCAGTGGCAGTGATGCCTCGCCACGATGCCGCCACAGTGGCGGTGGCGAAGCCCCGTGGGTCGATGAGCGTGGAGGACCACCGTAAGACAATAGACAACAGGTGCAGGAGGAGGCCATTCGACCCTTTGAGCCAGCACCACCATTCAATGTGATCATGGCTGATCATCCACAATCAGTACCCCGTTCCTGCCTTCTCTCCATAATCCCCTGACTCCGCTATCATTAAGAGCTCTATCTAGCTCACTCTTAAAAGCATACAGAGAACTGGCCTCCACTGCCTTCTGAGGCAGAGAATTCCACAGACTCACAACTCTCTGGGTGAAAAAGATTTTCATCATCTCTGTTCTAAATGGCTTACCCCTTATTCTTAAACTGTGTGTGGCCCCTGGTTCTGGACTCCCCCAACATCGGGAACATGTTTCCTTCCCTCTCATCCTTCTAAATTCTAGAGTGCACAAGCCTAGTTGCTCCATTCTCTCAGCATATGACAGTCCCGCCATCCCGGGAATTAACCTTGTAAACCTACGCTGCACTCCCTCAATAGCAAGAATGTCCTTCCGCAAATTAGGGGACAGTCCCCTCGACCCGAGTAGTAGCCAGGGCCGGATTTACCTATAAGCTAGACAAGCTTAAGCTTAGGGCCTCGAGGTCTAGAGGGGCCTCACAGAGCCGGATTTACCACTAGGCTTCATAGGCTGAAGCCTAGGGCCTCGAGGTCTAGGGGGCCTCCAGCCAAGGCAGGACACCTACCGTTCAACTCTGGACGGCCCCCCCTCTCGATCTCTCTCTCTCCATCTCCCCCCGCTATCCGTGTCCGGGTTCCGCTCGCTCCTCATCCGCCGGCACGGCAGGTCGCCTTGCACGTGCGCATTGCTGCAGCTTGCACGTCCCCCCTCCCCCCCCCTGCACATGCGCACAGCCACGGCCAGCACATCATCAGCCGCCCTGCGCATGCGCACTGCAACGGCGACTAGTCGGCGCTGGGCACTTTCTCCCTCGCTTTGAATTGTGGGAGATTTGGCCGCCATGGCTGTCCGGTTGCTGTTCGCCACCAGCGCTGAAAACCAACGCGGGGGAGGGGGGGCCTCACAAGTGGAACAGCTTCGGGCCTCTCTTCATCTAAATCCGGCCCTGGTAGCAGTCAAATACGGGACAAGGGCGGTCCAGTATGGGACAAACCAATTTAGTCAAGTCAAGTCAAGTTTATTCGTCACATACACATACGAGATGTGCAGTGAAATGAAAAGTGGCAAATGCTCGCGGACTTTGTGCAAAAAGACAAACAAACAAACAAACTACAAACACAATCACATATTCTTTTACATATTAAATATTGTGGGCGGAAGGAAAAACGTTCAGTAAAGTTAGTCCCTGGTTAACCCAATATACGGGATGTCCCGGCTAATACGGGACAGTTGGCAACCCTAAGTGTAGACGGGACAAGTACAGATGGAGAGTCTCGGCCTGAAACATTGACTGCTCAATACTCTCCACAGATGCTGCCTGACCTGCAGAGTTCCTCCGGCAGCTCGATGTTTTTTTTGCACTATTTTAAACATGCTCTCCTTTACCATTTAACAGCGGCGAAATAAAAGACAAAATGGAGACTTACTTCTGGATTCCATGTCAATACCAAAGTCCAGGTTCTTGAAAATTGGCTTATGGTTTTCATATGCAAAATCAACGCCTGGAATTTCAGACAGAAAGCTTGCATCAGTTCACGACTGTTGCTCGACTACTAACAGCGTACGCAGATAGCGCTCCACATGCGTGGAGATACAGCGCGGGAACACAGGCCCTTCGGCCCACCGAATCCATTCCGACCATCGATCATAGCAGTTCTATCTCACACACGAGGGGCGATTTACAGAATTAACCTACAAGCCCGCCCATCTTTGGGACGTGGGAGGAATCCGGAGAAATCCCCACGTGATCACAGGGTGAACAAATACAGCGACTGTCGTCAGGATAGAACACGGGTTCTTGGTTTCTAGGTTTCTTGGTCCTCCAAAATATTCCAAATGGAATTTAATCTGGAGGTGGTGAAGGGAGGGCTTAAGCCAGAAAGGGTTATTGGGAAGAAAGAGCTACTTTAAATTTAGTTGCATCTGGTTGGGTAACTATAGTTGGGTGGAGATTATTCCATGCTTTAATTGTGCGGGGGAAGAACGAATTGCTGTACACATCTGTCTTTGTAGCTGGGATCACAAATTGGATCGAATGCCCTCGTCTGCTCCTAATTGGTTTGGGTTTGGTGTAGGTCTTGTAGTCTATGTCGAGCTGACCATTTAACATTTTGTAAAAACAGGTCAGACGGTGAGCTTCAGGTCTGTCTTGGAGAGGGTTCGAGACCCAGGTTTGCGTCTGACCTCTGATGCTGTCTGTGTGGAGTTTGCACGTTCACCCAGTGACCCCGTGGGTTTGCTTCAGGTGCTCCGGTTTCCTCCCACACCCCAAAGACGTGCAGGTTGGTAAGTTAATCGCCGATGTAGAGAAGCTGTCAGATCTCACACAGAGTCCAATGCCACATATATATGCCAAGCACTTCCTGTTCAAGAAGGAACTGCAGATGCTGGAAAATCGAAGGTACACAAAAATGCTGGAGAAACTCAGCGGGTGCAGCAGCATCTATGGAGCGAAGGAAATAGGCAACGTTTCGGGTCGAAACCCTTCTTCAGACTGATAGGGGGTGGCGGGGAGAAGGAAGGAAAAAGGAGGAGGGAGCCATTTAGCCCTCCACCCCTTTGCGCTCCTCCTTTTTCCTTCCTTCTCCCCGCCACCCCCTAACAGTCTGAAGAAGGGTTTCGGCCAAAGTGGGTTGGTGGCGCGACCGACGTCGCAGCGGCCTCTGCAGTCCGTCTGTCTTTTTTTATTTTATTGTCCTGTTGAGTGTATAGTTTGTGGTGGGTTTTTGACTGTGTATATGTGGGGGGCGGGGGGGTAAACTTTTAGATCTATTCCCTGTACGGGGACCCGACCTTTTCCCTGTCGGGTCTCCGTTGCCGTTGGGGCCTAGCACCGTGGAGCGGCCTCCAACCGGGACGACAGCTCAAGTCACGGAGCCTGTGGAGCTGCGGACCTACCATCGTGGAGCTGGCTGGCTTCGGAGCGTGGAGAGCTGCGGCGGCGCGCTGCTGCGATCCGACTCCGGCGGATGGTGACACCGGGAGCTCGCGGGTCCCCGGTGGGAGACCGCTTTGCGCGGCACAGGCAACTTCTCCCGCTCGAATTGTGGGGTTGAGAGTGACCTGGAGCGGGGCCTTACATCGCCCGGCTCGGCTTTAAATGGCCGCGGACTTGCTTGCGCCCGCCGGGGGCTCCAACATCAAGACCCGGGGCAGGGCCTTACATCGCCCGGCGCGGCTTTAAGTGGCCGTGGGACTTGCTAGCGCCCGCCGGGGGCTTTGACTTTGGGAGAAGAATGGAGAGCAGGGGAGGGACAAGACTTTGCCTTCCATCACAGTGAGGAGGAGATTCACTGTGATGGATGTTTGTGTAAATTGTGTTGGTGTGGGTCTTGGTTCTTTTCTTGTATGACTGCAGAAACCAAATTTCGTTTGAACCTCATGTGAGGTTCAAATGACAAATAAACGGTATTGTATATTGTATTGTATGCTGCTGCACCCGCTGAGTTTCTCCAGCATTTTTGTCTACCTGCCAAGCAGTTCCTGTTCATTTTTGCTTCTGTTTGTCTTTTTGAGACCAGAATAACTTCCTGACAAGAATTTCTGGAATAAAGTATATTTTGGAATGTTAAAAAATCTCTCAAGCGAACACACTCAGAGCCTTACCGTGCAGGCCCAGGATGGGGGGGCTGAGAGGCGGTGGGTTTGGAAAGGTAAACTTCACCGTGTATTCCCGCGGCCTCTTCAGCAGCTCGGGCGCTTCATTGGACTCCTCATCCATGTTCTTCTTCTTCCCTTTCTGCTGCTTGCGTGTCAGTGCATCCTTCGTCTGTTTTTCCTGCCACAGAGGTTCAGCTGATTATTGCCACATCTACCAAGCCACGATGGAAAACTTTGTATTCAATGCTAGCAGAGCAGACATTACAGCATTGCCATAGAGGGAGTACAGAGAAGGTTCACCAGACTGATTCCTGGGATGTCAGGACTTTCATATGAAGAAAGACTGGATAGACTCACTAGAATTTAGAAGATTGAGGGGGGATTTTATAGAAACGTACAAAATTCTTAAGGGGTTGGACAGGCTAGATGCAGGAAGATTGTTCCCAATGTTGGGGAAGTCCAGAACTAGGGGGTCACAGTTTAAGGATAAGGGAGAAATCTTTTAGGACTGAGATGAGGAAAACATTTTTTACACAGAGAGTGGTGAATCTGTGGAATTCTCTGCCACAGAAGGTAGTTGAGGCCACAGTTCATTGGCTATATTTAAGAGGGAGTTAGATGTGGCCCTTGTGGCTAAAGGGATCAGGGGGTATGGAGAGAAGGCAGGTACAGGATACTGAGTTGGATGATCAGCCATGATCATATTGAATGGCGGTGCAGGCTCGAAGGGCCGAATGGCCTCTACTCCTGCACCTAATTTCTATGTTTCTATATAATCCTCGCCACCTCCAAAGGGATCCCACCGCTGGCCACATTCTTCCCATCTCCACCCCTTTCTGCTATCCGCAGAGACTGCTCCCCCCGGTCAACTCGCCCCACCCCACCCAAACCACCCCCTCCCCGGGTACTTTCCCCTGCAACCGCAGGAGATGACAATAGACAATAGGTGCAGGAGTAGGCTATTTGGCTCTTCGAGCCAGCACCGCCATTCAATATGATCATGACTGATCATCCCCAATCAGTACCCCGTTCCTGCCTTTCCCCCCATATCCCCTGACTCCGCTATCTTTAAGAGCCCTATCCAGCTCTCTCTTGAAAGCATCCAGAGAACCGGCCTCCACCGCCCTCTGAGGCAGAGAATTCCACAGTCTCACAACTCTCAGTTTCTTCGTCTCTGTTCTAAATGGCTTACACCTTATTCTTAAACTGTGGCACCTGGTTCTGGAGATGCAACACCTGTCCCTTTATCTCCCCCCCCCACCCCCCCGACTCCATCCAAGGACCCAAACCGTCTTTTCAGGTGAGGCAGAGGTTGTGCACACTTTCAAGCTGTTGTACCTTCTGCTGGATGGGAGCATGCAGAAGAGGGAATGACCAGGGAGGGACAAGTCTTTGCATAACTTTCATTTCTTTATTCTCCATCATCGTCTATATCTTAGTTTCTTAGTTTTACTTTTCGAGGTACAGTGCGGAAACAGGCCCTTCGGCCCACCAGGTCCGTGCCGACCAGCGACCCCCGCACATTAACACCATCCTACACCCACTGGGGACAATTTTTACATTTACACCAAAGCCAATTAACCTACAAACCTGCACGTCTTTGGAGTGCGGGAGGAAACCGAAGATGTCGGAGAAAACCCACGCAGGTCACGGGGAGAATGTGCAAACTTCGTACAGATAGCGCCCGTAGTCGGGATTGAACCTGGGTCTCCGGAGCTGCATTCGCTGTAAGGCAGCAACTCTACCGCTGCGCCACCGTGACTGCCCTGGCTTCTCGTTTCCCTTTGCCCAGGCTTTCAGTCTGAGGAAGGGTCGCGACCCAAAACATCACCCGCTCTTTCTCTCCAGAGAAGCTGCCTGTCCCACCGAGTTACCCCACCATTCTGTGTCCATTTTTGACTACAGTTGTCTGCTTCTCCCGAGACAGCGTTAAGTGTGGATGGAGTCAATGGTAGGTAGACAAAAATGCTGGAGAAATTCAGCGGGTGAGGCAGCATCTATGGAGCAAAGGAATAGGTGACGTTTCGGGTCGAGACCCTTCTTCAGAGAAGAACGCTTCGGGTCGATACCCGTCTGAAGAAGTGTCTCGACCCGAAACGTCACCTATTCCTTCGCTCCATAATCGCTGCCTCACCCCGCTGAGTTTCTCCAGCATTTTTGTCCACCATCGATTTTTCCAGCATCTGCAGTTCTTTCTTAAACATGGTGGGATGTCTGGCCTGTGTCACGGACTGGGCTCCATGTACAACTCTGCAATTTCTGAATAGAATCGCTCGAGGAGAAAGCTGAAGCAACTGAGCTGCAAGAGGTGTGTGAAAAACGGGATGTCGAACTACTTAGCAGAAAATCACAGTTGTGCCTCAGTAGTCACTCGAGTCAATGATCCCAGCTGGGATGGAAGGAACCCATGTCTGAAGAAGGGTCTTGACCAGAAACGCCATCTAATGGTGTTCTCCAAAGATGCTGTCTGACCCACCGAGTTACAGCCAAACAGTAACACTTGACAATGTCTGCCTTCCGCAAAGACCGCTCCCTCCGCAACTCCCTCGTCAATTCATCCCTTCCCTCCCGCACCACCCCCTCCCCGGGCACTTTCCGTTGCAACCGCAAGAAATGCAACACCTGTCCCTTCACCTCCCCCCTCGACTCCATTCAAGGTCCCAAGCAGTCGTTCCAGGTGCGACAAAGGTTCACCTGTATCTCCTCCAACCTCATCTACTGCATCCGCTGCTCTAGATGTCAGCTCATTTACATCGGTAAGACCAAGCGTAGGTTGGGCGATCGTTTCGCCGAACACCTCCGCTCAGTCCGCAATAACCTACCTGACCTCCCGGTGGCTCAGCACTTCAACTCCCCCTCCCATTCCCAATCCGACCTCTCTGTCCTGGGTCTCCTCCATTGCCAGAGTGAGCAACAGCGGAAATTGGAGGAACAGCACCTCATATTCCGTCTGGGGTCCTTGCGTCCTTATGGCATTAACATTGAATTCTCCCAATTTGGCTAGCCCGTGCTGTCTCCTCCCCTTCCTTAACCCTCTAGCTGTCTCCTCCCACCCTCCCATCCGCCCGCCCTCGGGCTCCTCCTCCTCCTCCCCTTTTCCTTCTTTCTTTCCCCACCCCCCATCAGTCTGAAGAAGGGTTTCGGCCCGAAACGTCGCCTATTTCCTTCGCTCCATAGATGCTGCTGCACCCGCTGAGTTTCCCCAGCAATTGTGTGTACCTTCGATATTCCAGCATCTGCAGTTCCCTTTTGAACACTTGACACTTGAAGGGCGGCACGATGGCACAGCGGTAGAGTTGCTGCCTTGCAGCGCTTACAGCGCCAGAGACCACTGGTTCGATCCTGGCTACAGCTCCGTACGGTCTCCCCGTGAGCATGTGGGCTTTCTCCGAGAACTTCAGTTTCCTCCCACACTCCAAAGACGTACAGGTGTGTAGGTTAATTGGCTTGGCATCAATGTAAACATTGTCCCGTGTGTGTGTGTGTGTGTGTGTGTGTGTGTGTGTGTGTGTGTGCGTGTGTGCGTGCGTGTGTGCGTGTGCGCGTGTGATAGTGTTAATGTATGGGGATCGCTGGACGGTGTGGACTCAGTGGGCTGAAGGGCCCCTTTCCGCGCTGAGTCTCTAAACTAAACCAACCACTTACTGCTTGTTTGGTCGACTTGCCGCCTGCCTTCAGATCTTTAAGTCTCTTTTCCTGCTTATCATAGAGTTTCAGCTGTTCCTTCTGTTTCTGCACGTACATCTTCTTAAAGGTGTCTGCACGGAACAAAAGACAGGCAGGAATCAAAAGCAGTGCAGGACTTCTCCGAGGCAAAATATATACACAGACACCAGAGGACATGGTGTCCCCTTTAAAGTGAAGGGGAAAAAGAGTTAATAGGAATCTGAGGGGTAACTTTTCCACACAAAGGGTGGTGGGTGTATGGAACAAGCTGCCAGAGGAGGTAGTTGAGGCTGGGACTATCCCAACGTTTAAGAAACAGTTAGACAGGGGCATGGATCCAGATCAGGTACCGGGAGGCCAGGGTCAGCCTGAAAAAAGGGGAGGTGGGTGGGGGTAAAGAGGTTGACCATCTCAATTCTACTCCATTTAACTCCCCCTCCCATCCCCACACTGACCGTTCTGTCCTGGGCCTCCTCCATTGTCTGAGTGAGGCCCATCGCAAAAACACCTCACATTTCGCTTGGGCAGCTTACACCCCAGCGGTATGAACGTTGACTTCTCTAACTCCAAGTCTCCCTCTCTCTCCATCCACTCTCCCTTCCCAGTTCTCCGACCAGTCTTACCGTCTGCGACTACATTTTACCTCTGTTTGCTTCGTTGTCCTTGCATTCTCCCAACTAACAAGGAACTGTTTTACATTCTCCGTGATCTCCATTCCCTTTGTCCTGTTTTCACACCTTGCACCTTTTCACACCTCCTCCACTACCAGCGCAAAACCACCTCGTATTTCATTTAGGCTGTCACGGTGGCGCAGCGGTAGAGTTGCTGCCTTACAGCGAATGTAGCGCCAGAGACCCGGGTTCGATCCCGACTACGGGCGCTGTCTGTACGGAGTTCGCACCTTCTCCCCGTGACCTGCGTGGGTTTTCTCCGAGACCTTCAGCTTTCCTCCCACACTTCCTTACCACACACAAATACAATCCCAGATGAAGTACAAAGTGTGGAGAAATAGCCCACTGAGACATTATGCAAGAGCCACAAGTTCATGTGGTAAGAGCAGCTGGTCAAAGAGGTGATATGGAATAGAAGAATTTTAGGCAGGAGATGAGGGGGAATTTCTTTAGTCAGAGGGTGGTGAATCTGTGGAATTCTTTGCCACGGAACGCTGCGGAGGCCAAGTCAGTGGATACTGTTAAGGCAGAGATAATTAGATTCTTGATTAGTGCGGGTGTCAGGGGTTATGGGGAGAAGGCAGGAGAATGGGGTTAGGAGGGAGAGATAGATCATAGTTAGAAATAGATGGCTGCAATTTTCCTCCCCCCCCCCCCCCCACATTGCCGAGTTGTACACTGCAAGGTCCAGGAAGCGAGCGGGCAAGATCATCTCGGACCCCTCTCACCCTGGCCACAAACTCTTTGAATCACTTCCCTCTGGAAGGCGACTCCGGACTATCAAAGCCGGACATAAAAACAGCTTTTCCCCCCACGAGCAGTAGCTCTACTCAATAACCAAAAGTCTGTAGCCTCCTTTTGCTCTGGTATTTTATTTCATTCTTCACATGTTTAAATTATATTTTTAATTGTCTACTGTATGTCGTGCTGTTACTTGTGAGCAGAGCACCAAGGCAAATTCCTTGTATGTGTATATATTTGGCCAATAAAATGTATTCAATTCAATTCAATGATTGAATGGTGGAGTAGACTCATAGAAACATAGAAAATAGGTGCAGGAAGAGGCCATTCGGACCTTCGAGCCAGCACCGCCATTCATTGTGATCATGGCTGATCGTCCCCTATCAATAACCCGTGCCTGCCTTCTCCCCATATCCCTTGATTCCACTAGCCCCTAGACTCTCTCTTAAATCCATTCAGTGACTTGGCCTCCACTGCCCTCTATGGCAGGGAATTCCATAAATTCACAACTCTCTGGGTGAAAAAGTTTTTTCCCACCTCAGTCTTAAATGACCTCCCCTTTATTCTAAGACTGTGTGGCCCCTGGTTCTGGACTCACCCAACATTTGGAACATTTTACCTGCATTTAGCTTGTCCAGTCCTTCTATAATTTCATATGTTTCCATAAGATACCCCCTCATCCTTCTAAACTCCAGTGAATACAAGCCTAGTCTTTTCAATCTTTCCTCATGTGACAGTCCCGCCATCCCAGGGATCAATCTCGATGGGTCGAATGGTCTAATTCTGCTCCTATCACTTATGAGCTGAAGACCTTAACCACCCCTGAAAGTTGAGACAGTAGATTGCAAATGGCGGCCACTCACTGTAGTTGCCTCTATAGTAGAAGAGTTTCTGCATGTCCAGGTGGATGATGTCCGTGCAAACATCGTCCAGGAAGCCCTGGTCGTGAGAGACAATCAGCAGCGTCTTCTTCCAGGTTTGCAGGTAGCTGTCGACAAGAGGCAAAGAGAAAGTAAGTAGATCTCAAAAGGCCCACAGACACAGAGTTAAGGGCCTGTCCCATGAGCATGCGACCTGCATGCGGCAAGCGCGACCAAACTGGAAGTGGGGGCCGCGCGGAGATCGAGTGATTCCGTAAGAGTTGACGTGAAGTTCGAGCGAAGTCCGCGGGATGTTCGCGCTAGGCGTACGCCGTCAAGACGTGCGTACGGCGTCGAGACGCTGCGTACGGCCTCAATGCGGCTGCGGGCCGGCAGGCCGTTGCCGCGCGGAATTTTTGAACAGTGTCAGTTTTTCGGAGCCCCGCGCGATGTCGGGACCAGCTCCGCACAACTCCATACGGCTCCGGCGATCGAAATGGGACAGGCCCCGCGAGGCCATACGGCTCAAGCGACCACGTTAGGTCGCGCTCGCCGCATGCAGTCGCACGCTCGTGGGACAGGCCCTTAACACAAAGGCAGCCCCCTAGGATGTCATGGGCTGGAGAGCATAGCTTCAAGGGAGCGCTGTATGTATGTATTGTTGATCTATGTGCCACTGTATATAGCACGTTAGTACCTGCACTGATGTAAAGCATTTTGGTCAACGTGAGTTGTTTTTAAATGTGCTATACAAATAAAATTGACTTGACTTGACTTGAGGGGCTGTCCCACTTGGGTGACCTAATTTTCGAGTTTAGATGAGTTTAGGAGAGTTTGAAAAAGTGTCATGTTGAAGACCTCTTTCGACTATGTTGAAGACTAGCTACAACTAGCTTCGGGAAAATTGGACACCGAATAGTGGAGAGTGAAGACGACCTCCTTCGACCTCCCTTCGACTATGTTGAAGACTATCTACGATTACCTTCAATTACCTTAGACTACTCTCGACTACCTACGAATAACATGCCGACCTACTTCGACTAAACCTACGAGTAAAAAAAGTATCGATTTTTCCCCATGGCAACCTTATTTTACTCGCGGGCTGTTTTCAACATGTTGAAAAATATGCCACGACCTAGCTGAGGCCTCGAGTACGCGGGGACCACTCTCGAGCATGAAGGAGAGTTACAAGGACCTCCTAGGACCTTGTGTCGACCATGCTGTGAGTATGAGTCGAGGGCAAACTCGCCAGAACTCGCGGATTAGGTCACCGCGGTGGGACAGCCACTTTAAGGTGTTGTCAAGCTGGAAGGGGTACAGAGAAGTTTAAGTAAGAACTGCTGATGCTGGAACCATCGAAGGTGGACAAAAAATGCTGGAGAAACTCAGCGGGTGAGGCAGCATCTATGGAGCGAAGGAAATAGGCAACGTTTCCGGTCGAAACCCTTCTTCAGACCCTTCGACCGGAAACATTGCCCATTTCCATCACTCCATTATGCCTCACCCGCTGAGTTTCTCCAGCATTTATGTCTACCTTCGATTTTCCAGCATCTGCAGTTCTTACTTAAACATTCACTCGACGACAGGTTTGGAGGGATATGGACCAAACGCAGGCAGGTGGGTCTAGTGTAGCTGGGACGTTGGTCGGTGTGGGCAAGGTGGGTCGAAGGGCCTGTTTCCACACTGTATCACTCTCTATGACTCTAAGGGTCTTGAACCAAGACCTCACCCATTCCTCTCTCCAGAGATGCTGCCTGTCCCGCTGAGTTACTCCAGCAGCTTGCATCTACTTTCTTAAACTAAAGGACACCTACTTGTTCAGCCAGATGACCGCATTGAGGTCCAGATGGTTGGTCGGCTCATCCAACATCAGTAACGTGGGCTCCATGAACAGGGCTCTGGAACACAGCAAGGGCAGAAGCATAAACACAATCACCTTACACTGACGGAGACACAAGGAACAGCAGACGCTGAAACCACGAGCAAGATACCAAGCACTGGAGGAACTCAGCGGCTCAGGCAACGTGCGTGGAGGGAACGGACAGGGGACAGTTCAGGCCACAACCCATCTTCAGTGTGAAGGTGGTCCTGGCCCAAAACATCACCTGTCCATGCTCTCCACAGATGCTGCCCGACCCGCCGAGTTCCTCCAGCACTTTGTGTTTTGATGAAGGGTCCCGGCCTAAAAGGTCGCCTGTCCATTTCTCTCCACGGATGCTGCCTGACCCACTGAGTTCCTCCAGCACTGTGTTACACATAAAACAGGTGCAGGAATAGGCCATTCGGCCCTTCGAGCCAGCACCGCCATTCAATATGATCATGGCTGATCATCCAAAATCACTACCCCGTTCCTGCCTTCTCCCCATATCCCTTGATTCCGTTGGATCTAATGCTCTATCTAACTCGCTCTTGAAAACATCTAGTGAATTGGCCTCCACCACCTTCTGTGGCAGGGAATTCCACAGATTCACAACTCCCTGGGTGTTTCGATGAAGGGTCCTGACCACAGTTGCTGCATGACCCGCTGAGTTCCCCCAACAATCAGTACCCTGTTCCTGCCTTCTCCCCATATCCCCGGACTCCGCTATCTTTAAGAGCCATCCTGACTACGGGTGCTGTCCGTACGGAGTTTGTACGTTCTCCCCGCGACCCGCGTGGGTTTTCTCCGGGATCTTCGGTTTCCTCCCACACTCCAAAGACGTGCAGATTTGTAGGTTCATCGGCTCAGGTAAAATTGTAAACCGTCTCGAG
Organism: Amblyraja radiata; assembly: GCF_010909765.2. Classification (NCBI taxonomy): domain Eukaryota; kingdom Metazoa; phylum Chordata; class Chondrichthyes; order Rajiformes; family Rajidae; genus Amblyraja; species Amblyraja radiata. The sequence continues at coordinate 13,719,672 of NC_045985.1, read as the reverse complement.
TGTGTGTAGGATAGTATCAGTGTGCGCCGATCACCGGTCAGCGCGGCCTCGGGCGGTCACGGTAGAATTGCTGCCTTAGAGCGGAGACCCGGGTTCGATCCCGACTACGGGCGCTGTCTATACGGAGTTTGCACGTTCTCCCCGTGACCTGCGTGGGTTTTCTCCGGGATCTTCGGTTTCCTCCCACACTCCAAAGACGTGCAGGTTTGTAGGTTAATTGGCTTGGTAAATGTAAAAATTGTCCCCAGTGGGTGTAGGCTGGTGTTAATGTGCGGGGAATCGCTGGTCGGCGCGGACCCGGTGGGCCGAAGGGCCTGTTTCCGTGCTGTATCTGTGTACTAAAGACTCAGTGGGCCTGTTTCCGCGCTGTATCTCTAAACTAAAGACTCGGTGGGGCCTGTTTCCGTGCTGTATCTCTATCTATCTATATAATATTAAAACTCTGTGGCTGGCTGGCTGTGTGTGTTTCTGCCTGACTTGTGGGTGCCAGCCTTTGATTCGTTGCTATGCCAACACCAGACCCAGAAACGCCCAGATATTTTCCATTTCGGTAGAGATTTCACTTTTCATTCCAAGTATCCACTCCTCATTAAATTTCGTCGTGTTTATGTACACATTTTTAATTAAATCCTTCTCTCCCTCCCACCCCCCCCAACCCATCTCACTCATTTTGTCGCCTCCTGCTGGCCAGCGACCATAACGGCTGCTGGCGCCCGCCTCTCGCCTCAAAGACGCCATTTAAAAACAGCCGCACTGCTGAGTCCTGAACGGCTTCAGTTGGAGGACCACGTCTCCCGTGGGGGCTACAGGTAGGGAACGGCTGCATTGGGAGAGCAGACCCAACGGGTCTGCACTTGGTCTAGTACTAATCTAAAGACTCGGAGGGCCTGTTTCCGCGCTGTATCTCTATACTAAATGAAACCCACGTCCGGTCTAATCCTTACCTGGCCAGTGAGACTCGCATCCTCCAGCCTCCAGAGAACTTCTTGGTGGGACGGCCTTGCATCTCAGGAGTGAAGCCCAAACCAGCCAGGATACGACGGGCTTTCGCCTCGGCCGCCGCGGCCCCCGTGGCCCGCAGCTCCTCGTACACCTGCAGAAAGGCCACAAGTGATGAGAGCAACTCTTGCCATTGAGGGAGTGCAGCGTAGGTTCACCAGGTTCGTTCCCGAGATGGTGAGACTGACATATGATGAAAGAATGGAGCGGCTGGGCTTGTATTCACTGGAATTTAGAAGGATGAGAGGAGCGCTTATAGAAACATATAAAATTATTAAGGGATTGGACACGCAAGAGGCAGCAAACATGTTCCCGATGTTGGGGGGGTCCAGAACCCGGAGCTACAGTTTAAGAACAAGGTGTATGCCATTTAGGACTGAGATGAGGAAAATCGTTTCCACCCAGAGAGTTGTGAATTTGTGGAATTCTCTGCCTCAGATGGCAGTGGAGGCCAATTCACTGGATGCTTTCAAAAGAGAGTTAGATAGAGCTCTTAGGGCTTGCGGAATCACACGATATGGGGAGAAGGCAGGAACGGGGTACTGATTGTGGATGATCAGCCATGATCACATTGAATAGCGGTGCTGGCTCGGAAGGCCGAATGGCCTACTCCTGCACCTATTGTCTACCTATCTACGAGCACAATTCGGCCCATCAAGTCTACTCCGCCATTCAACCATGGCAGATCTATCTGTCCCTCTCAACCCCATTCTCCATCTTTCCGTCTCATACCCCAGTCTCCTGCCTTCTCCCCATAACCCCTGGCACCTGTACTAATCTCACAGAGTGACAATGGCAGAGTTGCTGCCTCACAGCGCCAGAGACATGGGTTTGACCTCGACTACTCTCTGTACGTAGTTTGTACGTTCTCCCCCGTGGAGTGTGTGGGTTTTCTCTGGGTGCTCCGGTTTCCTCCCACACTCCACAGACGCGCAGGTTTGTAGGTTGGTGAATTTGTAAATTGTACGTAGCGTGGGTAGGATAGCGTTATAGTGTGGGGGGATCGCTGGTCGGCGTGGACTCGGCCTGTTTCCGCGCTGTATCTCTAAACTAAAAAAACTAAACGAAACAAGAATGCATCAAGAAGGAACTGCAGATGCTGGAAAATCGAAGGTACACAAAAATGCTGGAGAAACTCAGCGGGTGCAGCAGCATCTATGGGGCGAAGGAAATAGGCAACGTTTCGGGCCGAAACATTGCCTAGTTCCTTCGCTCCATAGATGCTGCTGCACCCGCTGAGTTTCTCCAGCATTTTTGTGTACCCAAGAATCTATCAACCTGTGCGTTGAATGTATCCATTGTGAAGTTATGACTCTCACCTTCTGCAGTCTTTCACCGGCTCGGTCATCTCCCTTCTCCAGGAGAGCCTGGAGCTGCCTCTCTTCTTCCAGCAGCTTGAGCCGCTTGGTATCAGCTTTCAGCACTGCATCGACGGCCACCGTGTCATCCGCCCGCACCTCTGAGGAGGGAACACACAGACTGTTAGCTCACCACACCTCTCTACTGAGGCCTCCCCATCACTCACTCCCTCCCTCCCTCCTCTCTGTCCACCAGACCCAAGACCGACGCTACACGCTGGAGTAACTCAGCGGGACAGGCAGCATCTCTGGAGAGAAGGAGTGGGTGACGTCTCGGGTCAGTCTTAAGAAGGGTCGCGACCCGAAACGTCACCCATTCCTTCTCTCCAGAGATTTCTGTGGCCTGTCCCGCTGAGTTACTCCAGCATTTTCATAATCACCATACTTTATTAGGCAAGTATGTTTTGCAACATACGAGGAATTTGATTTGCCATACAGTCACAGCAATAAAAAGCAACAAGACACACAAAACACATTTTAACATAAACATCCACCACAGTGACTCCTCCACATTCCTCACTGTGATGGAAGGCGGAAAATAGTTCAATCTCGTCCCTTCTTTGTTCTCCCACGGTCGTGGGCCTTGAGCCTTCCGTTGACGGGACGATCTTACTCCCGGAGCCGGCAGCGGGCCTCCTCGTCGAGGCGATCAGGCTCCCGCATTGGGGGGGTGAGAATCTCAGCTCCCCCGCACCGGGCGATCGAAGTTAGTCAAACGTTGTGCAGCTTTTGGAGGTTCCAGACATCGGTCTCTACCCGAGATTGCGAGCTCCTTGATGTTAAAGTCCGCAGGCCGCGGTTGGAGCGTCGATACCAGGCAAGTGATCAGCTCCGATGGTAAGTCCACATCCCTGCATTGGGGCTCAACATCAATCTCGAGCAAGGCTGTCAGCGCCACGGTGTTAGGCCGCTGAGCGACCGGAGATACGATCCAGAAACAATCGCATCTCCGGCAAGGTAAGAGACTGAAATGTACTGTCTTCGATTTAAACCAGCATCTGCAGTTCCTCCCTTCACTTCTCTATCTCCACCTACTCCATCACAGCCCATCATGGCCTGGAGCTTTGCCATACAGCGCAGAAACAGGCCCTTCGGCCCAACTTGCCCACGCCGAACAACATGCCCCATCTATATTAGTCCCACCTGCCAGCGTTTGGCCCATATCACTCGAAACCTTTCCTATCCATCCACCTGTATTCATGTATAATTTTATTAGATAGCACATCAACAAAAGCTTTTCAGCAATTAATGTAATAAAATTGAACTGCAGATGCTGGTTTATACCAAAGATATCTAAATATATTCATTAAAATATATGGTTAATATAATTACATAAATATATAATCTATATAAATATAATTTAATATATATTAAATGTAATAAATATATAAAATTGTGTTGGTGTGTGTCTTGGTTCTTTTCTTGTATGGCTGCAGAAACCAAATTTCGTTTGAACCTCATGTGAGGTTCAAATGACAAATAAAAGGTATTGTATTGTGGGTGGGACGGCGTTCTGGCGGCGGTGACCTGAGTCCGGGGTTTAGCCGCGGGCCAGCGGCTGCGTCCGCTGGACTGGAGGGCGGCAGCTTCGACCACCCCGGCCCGTGTGGTCCGGTGGAGCCGGCCCGTTTGCGGGGTTTGGTGAGCCGCGGGACTGTTTGTACCATCGCCCAGTGGGGAATCGCCTCAGCGCAGAGGGAGAAGAGGAGGGAAGAGACTGCAGCCCTAAGATTTTTGCCTCCACCACAGTGAGGAGGTGTTTGGAGGACTCACTGTGGTGGATGTTAATTTGTGTTTATTGTTGTTTATTATTGTATTATTGTATGTATGACTGCAGGCACGAAATTTCGTTCAGACCGTAAGGTCTGAATGACAATAAAGGTAATTCTAATTCTAATTCTAATTCTATTGTAAATATATATAATTTAATATATATTAAATGTATATTCAATATATGTCTATCTAAAGCTATCCAGTAGCTCAGTAAACGTTATAGTAATAAACCTAAACCCTTTTATCCCATTCTCAGCTAAGATCTTTTAGTTTAGTTTAGAGATACAGCGCGGAAACAAGCCCTTTGGCCCATCGATACCACTATCCTACACACACTAGGGACAATTTACAATTATAACAAGCCAATTAGCCTACAAACCTGTGCGTCTTTGGAGTGTGGGAGGAAACCGGAGCACCCGGAGAAAACCCACGTGGGTCACGGGGAGAACGTGCAAACTCCATACAGACAGTGCCTGTAGCCAGGATGGAACCCGGGTCTCTGGCGCTGTGAGGCCGCAACTCTACCGCTGCGCCACCGTGCCGCGCTTCTGTGCAATCTATGCAAGCACAATTTTCAGTGACACTCCACAGCAGGGGTGTCAAACTACCAGCCCTCGGGCCGCGGAGGGGGTCCAATCCAGCCCGTGGGGTGATTTTGGGGAAATAAATAGTATATTCACGACTATTTATTATGTATCTGTACGGCAGCCACTGTCTCTCCCTCGCCGGTACACAAAAAATGCTGGAGAAACTCAGCGGGTGCAGCAGCATCTATGGAGCTAAGGAAATAGGCAATGTTTCGGGCCGAAACGTTGCCCATTTCCTTCGCTCCATAGATGCTGCTGCACCCGCTGAGTTTCTCCAGCATTTTGTGTACCTTCGACTTTCCAGCATCTGCAGTTCCTTCTTAAACATTCTGTCCCTCCCCGCTCTCTCTCCCCCACCTCCCGTCCTCGGCTCCGTGATTGACCCGCGGTTGCCAAGGGGGACTGTTGCCCCCGGCAACCGCTGTCAAACAGACAAGATGGCGGCGCTGAGCTCCCCTTGGCCTCGGGCTGGCTGACAGACGTTCCCGCATGAAGTCGCATTTTTCCCAATCCGGCCACTGAGCTAAAATGAGTTTGACACCCCTGCTCTACACCCACACAAAATAAAACAATCCAGAATTAGCGAGCTCTGCCTGAAAAATATCCGTTATGAAGTTACGACACTGACCATCGGGAAGTTCATCTTACCTTGTTCACAGAGGAGCACGTCGATGTTAGGAGGGATGTTCAGCACTCGGTTCATAATGTGCTTCAGCATTGTTGTCTTACCCTTGCTGGGAAAGAGGGGGAGAAGTATTCAACATTACACCCACCCGGCGACAAGATTCCCGGCCCTTCATATATTGCCACATGGCTTCAATCAGTAGCCGATGGGGATGTGTTGGCGAGGTTTAACATGCGTGGCGGCACTGTGGCACAACTTACCCGTTAGGCCCGACCAGGCCATATCTCCTCCCGGCCACAATGTACAGGTCAGCATTGATGAAGAGTTCCTTCCCGTGAGCGGAGATGCTGAACCTCTCCAGCTGAAAAACAAAACATGGAGTCTCATTAACAGCGCCGGAGACCCGGGTTCCATCCCGACTACGGGTGCTGCCTGTACGGAGTTTGCATGTTCTCCCCATGGGTTTTCTCTGAGATCTTCAGTTTCCTCCCGCACTCTAACGACGTACAGGTTTGCAGGTTAATTGGTTTGGTGAATGTAAAAATTGTCCCTAGTGGGTGTAGGATGGTGTCAGTGTGCGGGGATCGCTGGTCGGCGCGGACCCGGTGGGCCAAAGGGCCTGTTTCCGCGCTGTATCTCTAAATTAAACAAAAAAAACTAAACACACCATCGAACCATTGAACCTACCTGATCTCCCGGTTGCTGGACACTTTAATTCTCCTTCCCAGTCCTACACAGACCTTTCTGTCCTAGGCCTCCTCCATTGCCAGAGTGAGGCTAAACGCAAATTGGAGGAACAGCATCTCATATTTTGCTTGGGTAGCTTACAGCCCAGTGGTATGAAATGTTGATTTCTCTAACTTCAGGTAACCCTGGCATTCCCTCTCTCCATCCCTCCCCCACCCAACTCGCAACAGCTTCTTGTTTTCACCCAACAAACAGCTAACAATGGCCTGTTTCCTATATCATCATTATATTTTCCATATCTTTCATTCATTGTTCTTTATCTCTCTCACATCACCGTTGATGCATCTCGTTTCCCTTATCCCTAACCAGTCTGAAGAAGAGTCTCGACCCGACACGTCACCTCTCCAGAGACGCTGCCCAAAGATCCTATAGCGGAGCAAGATCTTTGACGCTGCCTGTCCCGCTGAGTTACTCCAGCTTTTTGCGTCAATCTCATTTACACACAATGTCACCAGCAAGCTGGAGCTGAAGGTTTAGGTGACGTTTAGACAAGGGTCACAAAACAGGGACTCTGCTGGACTTGGGCAGATTGAGAGAGTGGGCAGAGAGGTGGCAGATGGAATACAGTGTAGCAAAGTGTGGAGTCAGGCATATTGGTAAAGTGGATAAAGGCATAGACTATTTTCTAAATGGGGAGACAATCCGGAAATGGGAGGTACAAAAGGGACCTGGGAATGCTGGTGCAGGATTCCCAAAACGTTAATCAGCAAGTCGAATCGGTAGTAAGGAAGGCAAACGCAATGCCAGCATTCATTTCAAGAGGACCAGAATACAAAAACAGGGATGTAATGCTGAGGCTCTATAAGGCCACATTTTTGGAATATTGTGAGCAGTTTTGGGCCCCATATCTGAGGAAGGATGTGCTGGCTCAGGAGAGGGTCCAGAGGAGGTTTACAAGAACGATCCCAGGAATGAGTGGGTTATCATAAGATGAGCGTTCGACAGCAATGAGTTGAGAAGGATGAGGCGGGGGGGACCTCATTGAAACCCTGATGAGGGGTCTCGACTCGAAACGTCACCTATTCCAAATCTCCAGAGATGCGAATTGACCTGCTGAGTTACTCCAGCATTTTGTGGCTATCTTCGGCATCTGCAGTTCCTTCCTACACATTAACTCAGTTGGTAGCATCTTTGGTCCAGGATGTAACGTACATGTGCCTGATGCTCTGATAGTGAAGTTGGTCTCAGTTTGACATCCCACCACCTCTGGTTCAGTTCAAGACCAGACTCCATAATGGACATGTGGGAAGGAACTGTAAATGCTGCCTTACACCAAAGATAGACGCAATCGGTGGGGGCGCTGCAATCGCGGCAGCCCTGTCAGCAGCGCGTTAGTTTTTTCAATTTTTTTTAGTATGTTTTAAAATATGTTTTTAATGTTTCTTTGTGTGTTTTGTGTGGAGGGTGGTGTGGGGGGGGTGAGGGGGAAACCGTTTCGGCCGCCTCCTCCATGGAGAGGCGACTTTTTCCAGGTTGCCTCCCCCGTGGCCTAACAGCAAGGATCGGCGCGGCCTTTCCCGGAGACGCGCTCGGGGCTTCAGCGGCGGGCGCAGCGTGGACTCTCGGCGTGGAGCGGGTGAGCCCTCGCTGGGGCTCGCTGGAGGGGAGCGCTCCGTTACGCTGGCCCGGGGCAGCCGGCAGCCTGAAGCCGCGCGCGGTCTGCACAGCTCCAGCTGGCGCGGCGTCTACAGCCCCATGAGGGAGACCCGGGGGAAGAAGAAGCCATCACTGCCGGCCCGCGGCCAACTTCTACCGCGGGCGTGGTGGCGACTTACCATCACCCCTGGAGGGGAGCTTCGACCGCCGGCCCTGCGGTCTGCGGTGCTTCTGGCTGCGGCGCAGCGGGTACTTTAAACTTTAAATCTCGACCGCCGGCCTGCGGCCTACACCAACTTAAAGCCGCGGTCTCCGGTGGGGAAGAGCCGATCCTGGACTTACCTGGACTTGTACCTTGTCCTTTTACCATCTGGAGGGTTGAGGTCCCGACCACGGGGGAAAATGGAGGACGACTGGCCAAATTGTGTGCCTTCCACCACAGTGATGAATGCTGTGGTGGATGTTTATGTTACATTTTTATTGTGTTTTTGTGTGTGTTCTTTATCATTGTACCGCTGCTGACATATTCATTTCACTTGCACTCTATGTGCAATGTGACAAATAAACCGTATTGTATTGTATAAAATGCCAAAGTAACGCAGCGGGACAGGCAGCATCTCTGGCGAGAAGGAATGGGCGACGTTTTTTGGTCGAGACCCTTCTTCAGACTGATATCAGGGGAGGAAGGGGACAAAGATAGAATGCAGTCAGAGACAGTAAGACTAGTGGGAGAACTGGGATGGGGAAGGGGATAGAGAGAAAGCAAGGGCTATCTGAAGTTAGAGAAGTCAATGAAAATGTCAAACATCCTCCTCAGTGGATATGTTTAAGGCAGAGAGAAATAAATATATATATATATAACGGGTCCCACTTGGTCTAGTGTTCTATATTTTTTCTATATCGCAGTCGATAACTCTCTTTCCACTTTCCCGCCCGAATCAGTCTGAAGAAGGGTCTCGACCTGAAACGTCACCCGTTCCTTCTCTCCAGAGATGCTGCCTGTTACTCCAGCAACCTTGTGTCCACCTCCACAATAGATACCTTGATGTCGGATGCATTCTCCAGCATGGCCTGTCGCGAGGACTGCTCAGCTTGCGATACAGAGAAGTCGCCCTCTGCATCATTTGACGCTTTGAGTGTGTCCACTTGTCGCTGGAACTCCATCTGAGGTGATGAAGAGGAACAGAAATAAGGTTACGAAACTTAAAGAGACATACGACACGATAGAACTTCATTTATCGCAGGAGAGAATATGCTGAGAGAATAGAGCGGCTGGGCTTGAACACTCTGGAGTTTAGAAAGATGAGAGGAGATCATATTGAAACATATAAGATTATTAAGGGTTTTACACGCTAGAAGCAGGAAATTATTTCCCGATGTTGGGGGAGTCCAGAACCAGGGGCCACAGGGGTCGGCCATTTAGAACGGAGATGAGGAAACACTTTTTCACACAGAGAGTGCAGAGAGTGGTGAGTCTGTGGAATTCTCTGCCTCAGAGGGAGGTGGAGGTCGGTTCTCTGGATACTTTCAAGAGAGAACTAGATAGGGCTCTTAAAGGTAGCAGAGTCAGGGGATATGTGGAGAAGGCAGGAACGGGGTACTGATTAGGGATGATCACATTGAATGGCGGTGCTGGCCCTATCTAAATGACTTACCCCTTATTCTTAAACTGTGGCCCCTGGTTCTGAACTCCCATGACATCGGGAACATTTTTCCTGCATCTTGTGTGTCCAATCCTTTAGCATTTTATATGTTTCTATAAGATCCCCTCTCATCGTTCCAAATTCCAGTGAATACAAGCCCAGTCGATCCATTCTTTCATCACGTTGAGCTTAGTTTGGAGATCCCACCGCCCCTGGTTCATTGCAAGACCAAACTCCACAGTGACGAGGACGATCTGGGGTTTGAATTAAGACTTGCACTGACTAAAGATAGAAGACACAAAAAGCTGGAGTAGCTCAGCGGGTCAGGCAGCATCTCTGGGGAAAATGAATAGGCAACATTTCCGGTCGAGACCCTTCTTCAGACTTTTAAAGATTCACTGGAGTTTAGAAGGATGAGGGGATATCTTATAGAAAAATATAAAATTATAAAAGGACTGGACAAGCTAGATGCAGGAAAAATGTTCCCAATGTTGGGCGAGCCCAAAACCAGGGGCCACAGTCTTAGAATAAAGGGGAGGTCATTTAAGACTGAGGTGAGAAAAAACGTTTTCACCCAGAGAGTTGTGAATTTATGGAATTCCCTGCCACAGAGGGCAGTGGAGGCCAAATCACTGGATGGATTTAAGAGAGAGTTAGATAGAGCTCTAGGGGCTAGTGGAGTCAAGGGATATGGGGAGAAGGCAGGCACAGGTTATTGATAGGGGATGATCAGCCATGATCACAATGAATGGCGATGCTGACTCGAAGGGCCGAATGGCCTCCTCCTGCACCTATTTTCTATGTTTGTCCAGGAAAGGAAAGAAAATGACACTCACTCCCTCCCCCAACCTCTTGAGGTTGCCTCCTGATTACTCTACAGCAATATAATTAGGCAAAGGCTCAGACAGAACAGAGAGGGCTCTGTATTTATTTCTTCTGCCTGATTAAATCAGCATTTTCTGGCCCAAAACAGGAGAACAGCATTAATAATCTGAATGGAAAAGCCAGACAAACAAGCTGCATAAGCTGAGCGTTTGTCGACACTGGGCCTGGACTCGCTGGAGTTTAGAAGGATGAGGGGGCACCTCATTGAAACTTGACGAATAGTGAAAGGCCTGGATAGAGTGGGTGTGGAGAGGATGTTTCCACTGGTGGGAGAGTCTAAAGCTAGAGGTCACAGCCTCAGAAGAAAAGGACGTATCTTTACAAAGGAGATGAGGAGGAATTTGTTTAGTCTGAGGGTGGTGAATCTGTGGAATTCATTGCCGCAGACGGCTGTGGAGGCCAAGTCATTGGATATTTTTAAAGCGGAGATTGACAGATTCTTTATTCGTACGGGTGTCAGGGGTAATGGGGAGAAGGCAGGAGAATGATTGAATGGCAGAGTAGGCGTGATGGGCCGAATGGCCTAAAACTGCAGCTGGCACTTATGAAACCTGGAACCAGACTGACACCGCATAATTGAATTGAATTGAATATTATTTTTCTCATTCAGACCTTTCGTTGCCTTGCAGTCATACATATAATAAAAATGACAAAAACACACAATCAACACAAATTTAACATCCACCACAGTGAGTTCACCAGGCACCTCCTCACTGTGATGGAAGGCATAGTCTTAGTCTTAACGACAGCCTTGATTGCTAATAAATGCAAAACTTCTAAAGATAGAGGGTTAATTCCGTAATTCTGTGCAGGAAGGAACTGCAGGTGCTGGTTTAAACCGAAGATAGACACAAAAAGCTGGAGTAACTCAGCGGGACAGGCAGCATCTCTGGAGAGAAGGTGACTGAAGAGGGGTCTCGACACAAAACGTCACCCATTCCTTCTCTCCAGAGATGCTGCCTGTCCTGCTGAGACACCCCAGCATCTTGTGTCTATCTTCAGAGGGTTGATTACATTGGCCAACGTTATCCTTCCTTTTTACACTCAGATGTTGTTTGGGACTGCAAAATAAGAAATAATTAATAGTTAAATTCAGAAATGTGCAGCCAGCCCCTACCTGCTTCTTCAGTTTCTTCTTTTCTTTCTTGCTTAAGTTGGCATATTTGTCATCTGCGGCCTTGTCCTTTGCTGCCTTTTCATCCTCCTCCCCTTCATAGTCGCCATCATCATTCTGCATTGTCAGGGAGGACAAAAATACTCTCTCATTCAGCGCGTGAGGACAGTTAATACGGAGTTAATACACTCACAGGCAGTGGTTAACGTTCCTTCCGATCGGCTCCAAACACGGGCTTGGGAACTGCTCTGCCATGGACAAGAAGGCTCTGCAGAGAGTAGTGCGCATGGCCGAACGCACTGTGGGAACTTCACTCGCCCCCCCTGCAGGACCTATACATCAGCAGGTGCAACTCCAGAGCCAACAAGATCATGGGGGACACCTTCCCAGTTGGGGATGGACATGAAGTGCTGGTACAGTATTGCCATCAGCGGCCATATAACCATATAACATATAACCATATAAAAATTACAGCACGGAAACAGGCCATCTCGGCCCTTCAAGTCCGTGACAAACACTTATTTTCCCCTAGTCCCATCTACCTGCACTCAGACCATAACCCTCCATTCCTTTCCCATCCATATACCTATTCAATTTATTTTTAAATGATAAAATCGCACCTGCCTCCACCATTTCCACTGGAAGCTCATTCCACACCGCTACCACTCTCTGAGTAAAGAAGTTCCCCCTCATGTTACCCCTAAACTTCTGTCCCTTAATTCGGAAGTCATGTCCCCTTGTTTGAATCTTCCCTCCTCTCAGTGGGAAAAGCTTATCCACATCAACTCTGTCTATCCCTCTCATCATTTTAAAGACCTCTATCAAGTACCCCCCTTAACCTTCTGCGCTCCAAAGAATAAAGACCTAACTTGTTCAACCTTTCTCTGTAACTTAGTTGCTGAAACCCAGGCAACATTCCAAGAACAAATTAACAAAAGCGACACAATTTTTAGAAAGCTGTTAAGTTTCGCACCTTCACCTTTCCTTTGCCTTTGTAGTCCTCGTCACCTTCTTCCAGCTCCTCGTCTTCCTCCTCCTCATCTTCCACATCCGATGCACCGTAGGAATTTGTAGGCTGTTGGGAAACACAAATTAACTTAGGGTGGCGCGGCGGTAGAGTTGCTGCCTCACAGCGACAGAGACCCGGGTTCCACCCCGACTACGGGTGCTGTCTGTGCGGAGTTTGCACGTTCTCCCCGTGACCATGCGTGGGGTTTCCTCCGAGATCTTTGGTTTCCTCTCACACACCAGACGTGCAGGTTAATTGGCTTGGTATACGTGGAAAATTGTCCCGAGTGTGTGTTGGATGGCGTTAGTGTGCGGGGATCGCTGGTTGGCGTGGACTCGGTGGGTCGAAGGGCCTTTTCCATGCTGTATCTTTAAACTAAACTAACTTTTGCGTAAGAAAGAACTGCAGATGCTGGATAAAATGGAAGGATAAAATAAAAGGATAAAATGCTGAAGTAACTCAGCGGGTCAGGCAGCATCTGTGGAGAGAAGGAATGGGCGACGTTTCGGGTCGAGACCTTTCTTCAGACTGATGTCAGGGGAGGGGGCGAGACAAAAAGAGAAAGTAGGCAGAGACAGTAAGACTAGTGGGAGAACTGGGAAGGGGAGGGGGATGGAGAGAGAAAGAAGGGCTATCTGAAATTAGAAGTCAATGTTCATATCGCTGGGGTGTAAACTACCCAAGCAAAATATGAGGTGCTGTTCCTCCAATTTGCGCTGGGCCTCACTCTGGCCATGGAGGAGGCCCAGGACAGAAAGGTCAGATTGGGAATGGGAGGGGGAGTTGAAGTGCTGAGCCACCGGGAGATCAGGTAGGTTAAGGCGGACTGAGCGGAGGTGTTCAGCGTAATGATCGCCGAGCCTGCGCTTGGTCTCGCCGATGTAGAGAAGTTGACACCGGGAGTCTTGCCGATATAGAGAAGTCACTTCGACTGATCAATTGATCATAGATTTGATTGATCATCTGTCTGAAGAAGGGTCCCGACCCGAAGCGTCACCTATCCACGTTCCCCAGAGATGCTGCCTGACTCGCTGAGCTACTCCAGCACATTGTGTCGTTTTGTGTAAACCAGCATCTTTGTTCTTTGTTTCGACAGTCATTTTCATCGTTAGAGTCTTACTGGCCCGTAGGAAACAAAGAATCAGAATGAACCAAAAACTCTTTGCTCCTGTACTGATGGGAACTTGCACGAAAGTCTAGAGAAATAACGAGATCATCAATAGCAGGATCGTTCTAAACAAGGGATAAATAACAAGATAACTCAGGAAAAGCAGTTTGCCAGTAACAGACTGATGCCACTATGTTTCGCTAAATAGAATGAATAAATAGTGTTAGTCAACTGCATGTTTAGTGGTTGTTCAGTTATGTTAGCGTATAAAACCAAAACACTTGTTACTTTCATGCACTTTATTTACCTGCTTTTCACCAGTTCTGCTTTTAAAGAGATATACAGCGCGGAAAAAGGCCTTTCGGCCCACCGAGTCCGCACTGACCAGCGATCCCCGCACTTTAACACTATCCTGCACCCACTAGGGACAATTTGACATTGATACCAAGCCAATTAACCTACAAACCTGCACGTACGTCTTTGGAGTGTGGGAGGAAACCGAAGATCTCGGAGCAAACCCACGCAGGTCACGGGGAGAGCGTGCAAACTCTGCGCAGATTAGCGGGATCGAATCCCGGGTCTCTGGCGCTGTGTGAGGCAGGAGCTCTACCGCTGCGCCACCGTGCTCGTTGGAAGAACTGTGCGTGTGAGAGATAATGGGTTTTCCTTGATGTCTAGGCCACGGCATCACCAGGTGAATCACATTGGACAAGGCGAGTTAGTCGGGGGCAGTTTAGTTTTGACTTGGGTTGTTAAGTACCGTAGGTTATGTTGGGGAATCAGGGCTTTCTCCTCGAGCTCATGCTGCGTTCAATATACCTTTCCTTTCCCTTCCTGTGGCTTTGATTCTTCTTTGTTCATTCCTTCTCCGCCAGCCTGCTTCTTCGCAACTGTGTTGCCGCCCTGCAGGTGAGTAGCAGCAGGGTGCATGGTTACACTCATTAATTAACCAAGTTTCAGCCTTATGGGCCTGTCCCACTCACGCAACTTTCTCGGCGACTTCCGGCAACCGTCATAGGTCGTTGCAGGTCGGCAAACATTTTCAACGTGTTGAAAACGCCTAGAAAGACGCTATGACTCTTTGGGCGACTGCTCACGACCATACAGGCGACATGTAGCGGGGTGAAGCCTGTATGGTCGCGAGTAGTCGCCCAAAGAGTCGTACCTTGTTCTGGTCGCCGCTGGATTTTCAACATGTTGAACATTTTCGGCAACGTGTAACGACCTATTACGGGTGCCGGCAGTCGCCGAAAAAGTCGAGTAAGTGGGTCAGGCCCATTAGAGTCATAGAGTGATACAGTGTGGAAACAGGCCCTTCAGCCCAACTTGCCCACACCGGCCAACAATGTCCCGGCTACACTAGTCATAGAGTGATACAGTGTGGAAACAGGCCCTTCAGCCCAAGTTGCCCACACCGGCCAACAATGTCCCGGCTACACTAGTCATAGAGTGATACAGTGTGGAAACAGGCCCTTCGGCCCAACATGCCCACACTGGCCAACATGTCCCAGCTACACTAGTCATAGAGTGATACAGTGTGGAAACAGGCCCTTCAGCCCAAGTTGCCCACACCGGCCAACATTCCCCAGCTACACTAGTCCCACCTGCCCACGTTTGGCCCCTTCAAACCTGTCCTATCCATGTACCCTTCTAAATGTTTCTTAAACATTGGGATAGTACCAGCCTCAACCACCTCCTCTGGCAGCTTGTTCCATGCACCCACCACCCTTTCTGTAAAAAACGTTACCCCTCTGATTCCTGTTAAATCCTTTCCCCCTTCACCTTAAACCTAGGTCCTCTGGTCCTCGATTCCCCTACTCTGGGCAAGAGACTCTGTGCATCTACCCGATCTATTCCTCTCATGATTTTATACACATCTATAAGATCACCCCTCATCCTCCTGCGCTCCAAGGAATAGAGTCCCAGCCGACTCAACCCTATAGTTCAGTCCCTCGAGTCCTGGGGGCAACATCCTCGTGAATCTTCCCTGTACCCTTTCCAGCTTAGAAACATAGACAATAGGTGCAGGAGTAGGCCATTCGGCCCTTCGAGCCTGCACCGCCATTCAATATGATCATGGCTGATCATCCAACTCAGTATCCTGTACCTGCCTTCTCTCCATACCCCCTGATCCCTTTAGCCACAAGGGCCACATCTAACTCCCTCTTAAATATAGCCAATGAACTGTGGCCTCAACTACCTTCTGTGGCAGAGAATTCCACAGATTCACCACTCTCTGTGTGAAAAATGTTTTCCTCATCTCGGTCCTAAAAGATTTCCCCCTTATCCTTAAACTGTGACCCCTTGTTTTGGACTTCCCCAACATCGGGAACAATTTTCCTGCATCTAGCCTGTCCAATCCCTTAAGAATTTTGTAAGTTTCTATAAGATCCCCCCTCAATCTTCTAAATTCTAGCGAGTACAAACCGAGTCTATCCAGTCTTTCTTCATATGAAAGTCCTGACATCCCAGGAATCAGTCTGGTGAACCTTCTCTGTACTCCCTCTATGGCAAGAATGTCCTTCCTCAGATTAGGAGACCAAAACTGCTTGACAACACCTTTCCTGTAACATGGTGCCCAGAACTGAACACAATCCTTGCATGAGCTTTGTGAATTTTCGACTAAATGACACAAAGTCTGTCTCTAATTTACACCAGTCACACGGTGTTTGAATATCCTACCTTATGCTTTCCTTTTGTTTTGGAGTGTTTCCCTCTTTTGGTTCCCTTGTCATCCTCATCATCATCGTCATCGGAGAAGCCCTGCAACAAAAACCAAACGGATACAGTTCATGTTGCACCCAATATGCAACGGTGAAAGCAACAGGTGTCCTAAACTTTCTGAGGCGCAACTTTCATCATTGTTCAACTTCTGTCAAGGAGAAGCTATACTTCACCCTCATTTGGACTGCGCAGTTGCAGCATGGGACCCACACACAAATAAAAACATTTCTTCCATCGAACGTGTCCAAAGACAGGCAGCTCGATTTGTTACTAACACCTATGAGAGAGAAGCGAGTGTCACCAAACTTCTGAATTCTCTGGGGTGGAACCCTCTCCAAGACAGACGTGAAGCTCACCGTTTGACCTGTTTTTACAAAATGTTAAATGGTCAGCTCGACATAGATTACAAGACCTACACCAAACCCAAACCAATTAGGAGCAGACGAGGGCATTCGATCCAATTTGTGATCCCAGCTACAAAGACAGATGTGTACAGCAATTCGTTCTTCCCCCGCACAATTAAAGCATGGAATAATCTCCACCCAACTATAGTTACCCAACCAGATGCAACTAAATTTAAAGTAGCTCTTTCTTCCCAATAACCCTTTCTGGCTTAAGCCCTCCCTTCACCACCTCCAGTTTAAATTCCATTTGGAATATTTTGGAGGACCAAGAAACCAAGAACCAATAGCCAAATTGCTCTTCGATACGCAAAAGGACTCAAGGGTGCTGGAGCACCTCAACAGGTCAGGCAGCATTTCCGGTGAACATGGGCAGGTGACGTTTCAGGTTGAGACCCTTTAGTTTAGTTTAGATACAGCATAGAAACAGGATGTGCCTATCTTCGGTTTAAACCAGTGCCTGCAGTTCCTTCATACCCGTTGGTTCATATATTTCCAAACCTTCCCTTGTAGGCTCAAATGTGGGCAAATGGGCATCTTGCCCGACTTGGACAAGTTGGCTGGGGGCTGGTTTCTGTGCTATCTGACTCCACGGGTCATTGTCTACTGAAAGACAATGGAAACAGGCTTCTGAAAATGCCTTCATTCCAATGCTGTTCATGCAGTCCGAACTAACATTTTTCATTCTCAGCTGATTGGAACGCACATATCAGAAAACCCGATTTTTAGTTTAGTTAGATACAGGTCCTTCGGCCCACCGGGTCCGCACCCACCAGCGATCCCCGCACACTGGCCTACACCCACTAGGGACAATTTTTATTGGAGTGTGGGAGGAAACCGAAGACCTCGCAGGTCACGGGGAGAATGTACAAACTCCGTACAGTCAGCACCCGTAGTCGGGATCGAACCGGGGTCTCCGGTGCTGCATTCGCTGTAAGGCAGGAACTCTACCGCGGCACCACCGTGACCGCTCAGGAGGGGAGAATTTATGGAAGAATATAAAATTACAAGAGACATAGATAGGATAACCTTCCCCCCCCCTCCCCCTCCCCCCCCCCCCCAAGGTGGAAGTGTCCTACATTAGAGGAGGTAGCTAGCTATAAGGCGAGAGGGGGAAAGTTTAATGGAGATGTGAGGGTAAAGTTTTTTTTTATACACATAGTGGGGGATCTAAAGCTATGTCAGGGTGGTGGTGGAGGCAAATAGGATTGTGGTTTTAAAGAGGTTTCTAGACAGGCACATTGGAATAGAAGGATATGGATCACATGTAGGCTGATAAGATCAGTTTAACTTGGCATCATGCTCGCTGCAAACATTGTGGGTCAAAGAGCCGATTCCTGTGCGTTGTGGTTTATAGAGATACAGCGAGAAAACAGGCCCTTCGGCCCACCGAGTCGGCTCCGACCAGCGATCCCCGCACACTAACACTATCCTACACACCAGGCAAGTGCCGTGAGTAATCACACAGTACAGACACTAGGCAGTCAGCCGACTTATAAAAATCGTTAAAATCCGTGCATGCGCAGATTGGTCTCCTCTCCTGTGGGCGTGAACATGGGCAGCACCTTGCGTGCAGTCCACAGTGCACAGGCAGATTGGTCTCCTCTCCTGTGGGCGTGAACATGGGCAGCACCTTGCGTGCAGTCCACGGTGCACAGGCAGAGGTTCAGCGGCCTTTATTGCCCGTTGTAAGTGAAGGCTTGAAGCAGCCTCCACGGCACGCCAGTTGAACATAGTTTTGTGTATTACTCTTACTGCGGGTGAAAGGCACGGGAGAATTATGCCTACATAACATCCATTATTAAAATAATAACCATTTAATAATAAATACTGAATTTAGTCATTGAATTGGAAATTTTTACAATTTATATTTAATAATTACCTTTTTATAATTTTAGTCGGGGTAGGCAGTGCCCACCTTGCCTACCCTGACAGCACGTACCTGCTACACACACTAGGGACAATTTTACATTTATACCAAGCCAATTAACCTACAAACCTGCACGTCTTTGGGGTGTGGGAGGAAACCGGAGATCCCGGAGAAAACCCACGAAGGTCACGGGGAGAAAGTACAAACTCCGTACAGACAGCACCCGTAGTCAGGATGGAGCCCGGGCCTCCGGCACTGTACGGCAGCAACTCTAGCGCTGCGCCACCGTGCTGTTCTTTGTTATAAATCTTCATAAGTTTGTCTTTAGTGAATACTAGACCAAGTGCAGACCCGTTGGGTCTGCTCCCCCAACGCAGCCGTTCCCTACCCGTAGCCCCCACGGGAGACGTGGTCGTCCAACTCAAGCGGCTCAGGAATCTGCAGTGCGGCAGTTTTTAAATGGCGTCTTTGAGGCGAGATGCGGGCGCCAGCAGCCGTTATGGTCGCTGGCCAGCAGGAGGCGACAAAATGAGTGAGTGGGGGGGGAAGAAGGATTTTATTAAAAATGTGTACATAAACACGACGAAATTTAATGAGGAGTGGATACTTGGAATGAAAAGTGAAATCTCAACTGAAATGGAAAAATTCAGGGCGTTTGTGGGTCTGACGTTGGCGTAGCAACGAATCAAAGGCTGGCACCCACAGGCTGGCAACCACAAGTCAGGCAGAAAGCCGGCAGCCAGCCAGCAGCCACACAGTTTTAATAGTATATAGAAGATAAGAGATGTGGAACGATGGTTTCACGGGCATTACTTTGCCTGTTAGTTTAGCTTGAATCTACCTTCTGTCTTGCTTTTGGCTTCTCCGATTTTTTCACCTTCTTGCTCGTCTTATCTTCGTCCTCATCTTCTGAGGTTACCTGCAGTAGAGAACATTCAGATCCAACTAAACAATTAATCTGGAACCAGCCTGGGCCGGCTGTACTGCAAGTCAACTTTGATTTTGTTTGGTTATAGTTTAGTTTCGAGATACACGGCAGAAACAGGCCCTTCGGCCCACCGGGTCCGCACCGGCCAGCGATCCCCGCACACTAACACTGCCCTACACACACTAGGGACAATTTACACTTTCAATTAACCTACAAACCTGCACGTCTTTGGAGTGTGGGAGGAAACCGAAGATCTCGGAGAAAACCCACGCAGGTCACGGGGAGAACGTGCAAACTCCGTACAGACAGCACCCATAGCCAGGATGGAACCCGGTAATCTCTGACCCTGTAAGGAAGTAGCTCTACCGCTATGCCAAACCTATTCAATGCCAATTTTAGAGTCAAAGTATTAGTCGTCAGAGGAGTTCATTGTTGTCATGTGTACCGAGGTACAGTGATAAGCTTTTTTGGTGCGTGCTATCCAGTCAAATAAGACAATGTATGATGACAATTAAGCCAGGATACAGGATATATTAATTAGTGCAGGATAAAGTCAGATAAAATAATGTATAAAGGTCTCCCATGAGGTAGATTGGAGCTCGGGACCGCTCTCTAGTTGGTGATAGGATGGTTCAGTTGCCTGATAACAGCTGGGACAAAACTGTCCCTGAATCTGGAGGTGTGCATTGTCACACTTCCGTACCTCATGCGTGATGGGAGAGGTGAGAAGAGGGAGTGACCGTGGGTGAGACTGGTCCTTGATGATGCTGCTGGCGGCCGTCAAGTCTAGATGGAGTCCACGGGAGGGAGGTTGGTTTGCGTGAGGGTCTGGGCTGCGTCCGCAACTCTCTGCAGTTTCTTGGAGGTGGGCGTGTGGAACGAGCTGCCGGGGAGGGCAGTTAAGGCAGGTACAATAGCAACATTTAAAAGACATCTGGACAGGTGCGCGATAGGAATGGTTTAGTGGAATATGGGCCAAACACGGGCAGGTGGGACGGGTGTGGATGGTAGGTCGGTAGGGCAGAATGGTCTGTTTCTGAGCTGTACGTCTCTCTTATCTTGACCCGATCAAGTACTGATGGCTTAACCATCAGTATCCTCAACTAATGAATTAATGGCAGTAAAGGGCCTGTCCCACTCGGCAATGTTTTCGGCGACTGCCGGCATCATTGACTGACGTATCAGGTCACCGAAAACGTCGCGGCGTGACGACGTACTGATGCAAAGTGCTGCAACATTTTTTTTGTCGCCGCTGGATTTTGAAATGTTCAAATTCTTTCTGACCCTGACACGTCAGTCAATGGCGCCGGCAGTCGCCGAAAAATATCGCCAAGTGGGACCGGCCCTTAAGGCTTCAGATTCTGGCTAGCTCTTGGGAATTTGCTCTTGTTCAAATTTGGATAGCCTTGACTAGCAAGAGGTTCTTTTATCTGTTCTTATTATTTTTTAATTATTATTATTATGTGGCGGCTCCCAAGGGTCGTGCCATCATACTGTCGAACCCCTCGGCACGGGAGTGGTTCAGTCCGGAGGCGGCCCTTAGCCAGAGGGTTTAAAGGCAGGGGTCTGGGTGCCATCTTTCTCTTGTTTGGTCTTCCCTACAACCGGGAGGAACATAATTAAAGGTGCCTCTCAAAACACTGGACCTCGTGCTTCCTTTTGAGACCCACGCGCTACAATTAATTCTTTATTTCGAACAGAATAAAAGAATAAAAAGCAAGTGTGAAACAGCATACAAAAAACAAAACAAGAATATTTATAAAGTGTCATAAACAATATCTATAAATAAATGAAATCATATGTGTCCGAAAAGGAGCAGGAAGAAGCCAAAGCTTATTAATTCCCACCCCTTATTCAACTGCTTGTAATTATCTTATACAAATTTAGCAGCTATATGTACACCAGCAGCTATATGTAATATATGGATTCAGAGTATCCACAGTTGGGGAATAAATGGCGATGTTACCAGTGAGAGAATAATATTAGTAAAGACAGCGTGCGACTTGACAAGCGCGAGACTGCTACCTTTTTCTCTTTCGCTTTTTCTCGTTCGATTTTCTTGCTCTTTTTATTTTGCTTGTTGTCATCTTCCTCGGGCACGGGCTATTGGACAAGATAATTATTGCAAAGCTGAGTAAAGCTTTAGAGAGTAAAACAGGCCCTTCGGCCCACCGAGTCCGCACCAAACACCCCGTACACTAATGGGCCTGTCCCACTTAGGCGACTTTTTGGGCAACTACGGGCGACTGCCGCAAAACTTTCAGCACGTTGAAAAATTTTCGGCGACAGTGACAATAGACAATAGGTGCAGGAGTAGGCCATTTGACCCTTCAAGCCAGCACCGCCATTCAATGCGATCATGACTGATCATCCCCAATCAGTACCCCGTTCCTGCCTTCTCCCCATATCCCCTGACTCCGCTATTTTTAAGAGCCCTATCTAGCTCTCTCTTGAAAGCATCCAGAGAACCTGCCTCCACCACCCTCTGAGGCAGAGAATTCCACAGACTCACAACTCTCTGTGAGAAAAAGTGTTTCCTCATCTCCGTTCTAAATGGCTTACCCCTTATTCTTAAACTGTGGCCCCTGGTTCTGGACTCCCCCAACATCGGGAACATGTTTCCTGCCTCTAGCCTGTCCAAGCCCTTAACAATCTTATATGTTTGTGGCGACGATTTTTGCTGTCGTAGGTTGACGTAGGTGTTATCGTAGGTTGTCGCCAGGTGTTGTAGGTGAATTCCATTAAAACCTACGCCTAAAGAGTCAGCTAAGTGGGACAGGCCCTTAACTCTGTCCTGCACACGAGGGACAACTTTACAACTTTCAGAAGCCAATTAATCTACAAGCCTGCGCATCTTTGGAGTGTGGGAGGAAATCGGGGCACCTGGAGAAAACCCACACGGTCACGGGGAGAACGTACAAATTCCGTACAGACAGTACCTGTAGTCAGGATCTTACCCGGGCTTCTGGCACTGTGAGGCAGCAACTCTACCGCTGCACCACTGTGCTGCCCTAGTGGATAAACTTGGAAGCTGTGACAATCAGCATTCTTCCCAAGTTAAATGAATCCTCCCAGCCAAACATCTTCACTGGGACTTTACACGAGGACGTTCAAAGGCACAATCAAACTGTAACTCCCTCAACACTCACCACTCCTGGCACTCAGCCCCAAAAACGGCTGAAATGGAGGAAGAACTTCCTCCGCACAGTCCAGCCACCGTCAAAGTGCGGCCACCACCACAGTCTCCTCAAGCAACCAGACTAGCCTTGTGGCAAAAGAAACACGGTGAAAACAATCACCACCACGTAAAGATGCCAATCCCAACCAAGGAACAGCTACCACCTGGTCGCAGGTGTGGCTGGAAGACCTGGAAGTCCCTCAATAGGCTTCATACCGGGATAGGCCGAAGCAAGACCAATATGAGCAAAGGGGGCCATGCAGATGCGGCAGGCACAGAATGTGAATGTGGACCATCTGTACAATCCACACCACACCTACTGAGATGCCCACTTCTTGGTGAACAATGCTGCCTGGAAGATCCAGCGGTGGCAAACAAGAAGGCTGTCCAGTGTGCAAGAGTCTGGACCAACATCTGAAACATAGATGATGGAACCGAAAGAAGATGATTCATCTTCCAGCAGAGCTTAATGATCAAGGCATGTTTAGAAGGATTGGGGGAGGGGGGGGGAGGGAGAGAAAATCTAATTGAAACATGCCAAATAATCAAAGGCCTAGATGGAGTGGACGTGAAGGGGATATTTCCACTAGTGGGAGAATCTCGAACCACAGGGCACAGCCTCAGAATAAAAGGATGTGCCTTTAGGATGGAGATGAGGAGGAATTTCTTCAATCACCAGCCTCTGTGGAATTCATAGTCACAGACGGCTGTGGAGACCATTGGGTATTCCTAACACGGCCCATGTAAGGATAATCCCACGTGGGATTAAAGTAGTACGGAGACGAGGAAACACTTTTTTCACACAGAGAGTTGTGAGTCTGTGGAATTATCTGCTTCAGAGGGCTCTGGATACTTTCAAGAGAGAGTTAGATAGGGCTCTTAAAGATGGTGGAGTCAGGGGATATGGGGAGAAGGCAGGAACGGGGTACTGATTGAGGATGATCAGCCATGATCACATTGAATGGCGGTGCTGGCTTGAAGGGCCGAATGGTCTCCTCCTGCACCTATTGTCTATTGTAGAACGATGCACAGATGCTGCATAGCCTGCAGAGATCCTCCAGCCATTAGCTTTTTTGCTCAAAATCCCTGGTATTTGCTATCCATTGTGTCTTTAACAATCATGTTCAATGCAAGTGTGTGGGAAGGAACTGCAGATGCTGGTTTAAACCGAAGATAGACACAAAAAGCTGGAGTAACTCAGCGGGACAGGCAGCGTCTCTGGAGAGAAGGAATGGGTGACATTTCGGGTCGAGACCTTTCTTCGGACTTTTGCCTCCATGCTCAATGCAAATCTCTACGAACATGACAACTGGTCGTTAGCACCATCTAGAGGCAGAGATCATATTTATTCTAGTTCGAGGATTCTAGTTGAGAGATGCAACATGGCAACGCTGGAGTGGATCAGGCAGCATCTGTGGAGGACATCGAACAGGTGACATTTCGGGGTCAGGACCCATCTTCACTTTGAACTCCGGCACTTTTAATGCTACGCAAGTCCAGACAAGTCAAGAGAGTTTTATTGTCATGTGTCCCAGATAGGACAATGAAATTCTTGCTTGCTGCAGCACAACAGAATATTGTAGGCATAAATACAGAACAGATCAGTGTGTCTATATTTCATAGACCATTTATATCCACATAAATAAACAGATAAAGTGCAATAGGCTGTTATAGTTCAGAGTTTATATGATGTGTGTTTAATAGTCTGATGGCTGTGGGGAAGTAGCTGTTCCTGAACCTGGATGTACCAGATTTCAGACTCCTGTACCTTCTGCCTAATGGTAGCGGAGAGATGAGTGTGTGGCCAGGATGGTGTGGGTCTTTGATGATGCTGCCAGCCTTTTTCAGGCAGCAACTGCGATAGATCCCTTCGATGGTGGGGAGGTCAGAGCCGATGATGGACAGGGCAGTGTTTACTACTTTTTGTAGTCTTTTCCGCTCCTGGACGTTCAAGTTGCCGAACCAGGCCACGATGCAACCAGTCAGCATGCTCTCTACTGTGAACCTGTTGAAGTTAGAGAGAGTCTTCCTTGACAAACCGACTCTCCGTAATCTTCTCAGGAAGTAGAGGCGCTGATGTGCTTTCTTTATAATTGCATCAGTGTGCTGGGACCAGGAGAGATCTTCGGAAATATGCACTCCCAGGAATTTGAAGTTCTTGACCCTTTCCACCGTTGATATAAACGGGACTATGGGTCCCTCCAGCATTTTGTGCATTTCATTAACACCTGCCTTAGGAGAATACTTAACATCTGGTAGAGAGACAAATAGCAACGTGGACCTGTGGAAAAGAGCAAGCCAGGAGCCCATTGACGTACAAATTCGAAGGAGAAAATGGAGTTGGATTGGACACACCCTCAGGAAACTTGTCATCACCCGGCAAGCCCTGAAATGGAACCCCCCCCAAGGAAAAAGGAAGTAGAGGTCGCCCCAGGAACAGCTGGAGAAGAGTCTGAGAGTGGGCTCAACTGGGGAGATCTCGATAAAACTGCCAACAACCGAGTGAGGTGGAGGATATTTGTCAATGGCCGATGTTCTCTAGAGGAGCAAAGGGCTTAAGAAGAAGTAAGAGGAAGAAGAAGCATTTTGTGCATTTTTTTGTAAACCAGCATCTCCAGTTCCTTGTTTTAACATGGAAACAGGCCCTTCAGCCCACCGTGGACCAGCACTTCAACTCCCCCTCCCATTCCCAATCTGACCTTTCTGTCCTGGGCCTCCTTCATTGTCAGAGTGAGGCCCAGCGCAAATTGGAGGAACAGCATCTCATATTTCGCTTGGGTGGTTTACACCCCAGCGGTATGAACATTGACTTCTCTAACTTCAGATAGCCCTTGCTTTCTCTCTCCTTCCCCTCCCCCTTCCCAGTTCTCCCACCAGTCCTACTGTGTCCGTCTACATTCTATCTCTGTCCCGCCCCTCCCCTGACATCAGTCTGAAGAAGGGTTTCGGCCCGAAACGTTGCCTATTTCCTTCGCTCCATGAATGCTGCTGCACTCGCTGAGTTTCTCCAGCACTTTTGTCTACCGTTTCTCCAGAGATGCTGCCTGTCCCGCTGAGTTACTCCAGCATTTTGTGTGGTAACCTTCGTTCATAAAGTTGTTCATTCCTCGCTGAAGACTCCCGAGACAAAAGACTCACACTTCACCTCCCCAAAGCACTTCCTCTCAACCAACATGACCGCTCTGCTACACCGAGCCTTCCTTTTATTTGTTGTGCAATCAGCTCATTTGGATGCCCCCGCCGACACACTCGCTCGCTGCTCAGGCAGCCGCTCCTCTGCCGACCGGCACGTTAACTGTTCCTGGTGACTCCAGCCAATACTCTGCACAGACTCTCACCCACGCTGCTGCAATCCCACACCAACCTTATTTTTCTCTTTCTTGCTCATCTGCTTCTCTCCTCCATCCTCCCCGTCATTGTCTTCATCGTCTTCGCTCTGTTCAAGACTCAGAGCTGCAAAGACATTGCCGCCCTTCAAATAGAACAAGAAACATTTACTTTCAGAGTTTGGGAGGTTCAAGTTTATTGTCACGTGCCAATTAAGGTACAGTGATATTTGAGTTAAGGGCCTGTCCCACCAGCATGCGTTTGCATGTGTCTAGCGCGACCAAACGTGGTCGCTTGAGGCGTACGGCCTCGCGGGGCCGGTCCCACTTCGATCGAGGCGTAAGGAGTTGTGCGGGCGGGTCGCGGGGGGCTCCAAAAATCTTGCACTGTCCGAAAATCCCGCGCGACAACGGCCTGTCGGCCCGCAGGCGCATTGAGGCCGCACGCAGCGCCTCGACGGCTTACGCCTAGTGCTTGGCGTCGCGCAATGACGTCACCGCCCGGCGTGCCGTTGCGTGATGACGTCACCGCCCGACGCCGTGCGACGTCCAAATTCAGTCGGCCCGCCTCCTGCCCAGCTGATTGGTGAGTATGATGTCGGGACTAGCCCCGCACAACTCCAGACAGCTCTGCGGTTGGAAGTGGGACCTGCCCCGCGAGGCCGTACGCCTCAAGCCACCACGTTTGGTCACGCTAGACGCATGCAAACGCATGCTGGTGGGACAGGCCCTTTACCATACAGCCATTCTACGTGAAAAAGCAACAATACACACAGCCACATAAAATAAAATTTAACATAAACATCCGCCACAGCGGAATCCACATTCCTCACTGTGATGGAAGGTAATAAAGTTCAACCATCTTCCTCCTTTGTTCACCCGTGGTCGGGGCTGTTGAACCCTCTGCAGTCGCCGCTGCCGATGGTGCGATGTCCGAAGCCCTCGCATCGGGATGATGGAAACTCATCGGATTGGAACATGGAGCTCCCGAGTCGGCCTCTTCTTACCAGAGACTCCGCGGTTGGAGCTCTTCCACAGGCGATCCTTGGCAAAGGGTCACAGGCTCCTTTGATGTTTAAGGGGGGGGGACTCATTGAAACTTACAGAATAAAGAAAGGCAAAGATAGAGTGGATGTGGAAGGGATGTTTCAACAGGTGGGAGAGTCTAGGACCAGAGGTCATAGCCTCAGAATTAAAGGACGCTCTTTCAGAAAGGTGGTGAGGAGGAACTTCTTTAGTCAGAGGGTAGTTAATCTGTGGAACTCATTGCTACAGAGGGCTGTGGAGGCCAAGTCAATGGATATTTTTAAGGCAGACATCAAATTCTTGATCAGAACGGGTGTCAAGGGTAACGGGGAGAAGGCAGGAAAGTGGGATTGGGAGGTAGAGGCCAGCCATGATTGAATGGCATAGAGTCGATGGACCGAATGGCCTAATTCTACTCCTATAACTTGTGAACTTGATAACCAAACAAGCACGAGTAATCCTGGACATTTTAAATAGCAGATACACAATCAGATTCCAATTTTGCAGAAGAACACATTGTTTGCATGCTGAGAAAAACCTGAAATATGCAGAATGGGAACAGGCCCTTCGGCCCATTGAGTCTACACTAACCATCGATCACTCGTTCTCACTAGCCCTGTGTTATTCCACTTTTCGAACCCCTCCGTCGATCTGCAATCTTCGGTTTAAGTTCAAGTTACAACCGTAAACATCGCTTTAAAGAACAGAATAGCAACAAATGCCAGCTTGCGTGTTACTTACCATCTTTTTGTTTCCTCGTGTTGGTTTTATCACTGTGAAAGAAGCGGAGAAAACCACGTGAGAGGCTTTGCATGTAATTAAGAATATTATCCATCGCTTCATATTTCAATGTTCCACAGGAATTACGTATTGTTGGATCATTTAGCATAGTGTCTGCGTCGCACATGGACAATTGGTTTGGGAAAGCAAGGGTTAACGTCATCAGGAAAGTTGCAGGCAACAGCTGGGGATCCAATGCACAGAACTGCCAAGTTTTGTCAGAGCATTCCAGAATCATAGTGCCTGAAAATCAGTATTTTGCTGAGGAAATCAGTATTTTTACGCGGTGTTATTTTGCTGAAAAAAAACGTTTTTTAATGTGGTCATACCCATGTAAAAGTACAAGAATGCTTAACTTTGCTACCAATTGATATGTCTTCTACGCACCTTACTTGACAGTGCATTCATTGCCATCTCTTTTTATACTGCTGTTTGAACAGCTGCTTCCTGCTTTTAGCACCAGATGGTGATATAGGAGCCATTTTGGAAGCCTCCCTCTCCCACTCCCTTTCTCTCTCCCTCCTTACTGTGTCTCCCTCGTTCTCTCCATCCATCCCTCTCACTCTCCCTCCCCCTCCCTCTTTCTCTCCCCCTCCCTCTCTTCTCCTTCCTTTTTTTCTCCCTCCCTCTCTTATTCCCTCCCTCCCTCTCTCTCTCCCTCCTTACTGTGTCTCCGTCTCTCTCTCCATCCCTCTCGCCCTCCCTCCCTCCCCTCCCTCTTTCCCTCCCTACCTCCCTCTTTCCCTCCCACCCTCCCTATTTCCCTCCCACCTTCCCTCTCTTCTTCCTTTTTTTCTCCCTCCCTCTCTTATTCCCTCCCTCCCTCTCTCCATCTCCCTCTCTTCCCATCCTCTCCACCCCTCCTTCTCCCCACACCTCCCTCTCTCCCTCTTGAGCCCACCCACCATTCTGTCAAATCAAGGCCAATCCCAATGTAACTGCAATCCCACTGGTAACCTTTCACCACTAGGCTTATCCAGAATTCTACCACTGCATGAAAAATAATCAAAGGCTGAAAGAGAATTCCAGAGACTCATTGTTATACGAGAATTTTGCTGAACAGTCTGTGACCCATAGCACTCCAGCCGGTAGTGTTATATTTAGATCCCACAGCGCTCCAGTCGACAGCTCTTCGTTTTAATTCCCATTCGTTAAACTAAAAGCGCTGTTTAAACCTGGAGCAGGACAGGCAGCGACTCTAGAGAGAAGGAATGGGTGACGTTTCTGGTCGAGACCCTTCTTCAGACTGAACTGAACCCCGTATTTAAAATCCGTATTTAACAACGCAAAATCGTACATCAGTATTCTTATCGCGTTTCCGTACAAAATACGGAAAATCTGTACTACTTGGAAGCTCTGAATGCACACACCCTCCGTACAGCAAGCTTAGACCTAGTCTACTCAACAGCTGAGTTTTGCTCAACAGCTTGGGCTAATGGCTGCCACACTAAACGAGTTGACACTGTCCTTAACTCTGCAATGTGGTTCATCACAGGGACGCTTCAGTCAACATCTTTACAGTGGCTCCCAGTCCTCTCTCGTATCGCCCCTCCCAGCATATGCAGAAGGGAGAGGATGTTGAAAGATTGGTGCACCATCATGGCTAGCCCTGACCTTCCCATCCATGCTGACTTGGACAATCTGCCCAACATGCGCCTGAAGTCACGCAAACCCTTCTGCTCTTCAGTCAAATCCCTGGAAGAATTTGACTCCAAGACTGAGTGGAGCAGAGCCTGGAAAGTGCCAACACCAACAACGGAGGGGTCACCACAGACCCCACAGTGAAACCACTGGGTTTTGGCCTCCATCGCAAGCAATGGCTAACCCTGAACAGAATCCGCACCCTCCACGCAAGAACAGCCCGTCACCTGCATAAGTGGGGGATGACAGACAGCCCTGCTTGCACCTGCGGACATCCAGACCAGACCAGACCACACATTGTGAATGACTGCCCACTGAGGCTTTTCCCTGGGGGCATCAAAGCCAAACACTCAGTCTTCTTCTTGGGAATGGCGTGCACAGCCTAAAGTTGGAGGTCACCTTGTTCCATTTGATCTTGTTTGTTTGTGCACGTCGGGTTGATTGCATTAGTCGAAACGTGAAGGTTGCAGGTTAATTGGTTTTGGGTTAAAAAAAGAAAAAAAAAGATTGTCAATTGTCTAGTGTGTAGGATAGGGCTAGTGTACAGGGATCGCTGGTTGGCAGGGACTCGGTGGGCCGAAGGGCATGTTTCCGCACTGTATCTCGAAACTAAACTCAACCAAATGACAACAAAGTTCATTATGTACCCCGGGCTCGTCTGCTTCGACCCACCCCCACTTTACCGCATTCTTTGACCATGTTTTTAAAAAAAATAATATTTTTATTAAAAGCATGTGCATATCATAATAAAAACATTTCTTGTATATCAATCATACGTTACTAATAGGTGGGAATCCAACTACCAAAATAATAGTGGTCCTCCTTGATCAGTTGTATATTAACTCTGTTCCTATTTGTTTTTTTTTTATATAGATAGAAATTGAGGGAAAAAAAGGCATGATGAAGAAGAATGGAATAATTTACCAATAATACAACATTGGAGATAGGTTTGTAGGTTATAAAGCATAACTATTCATCTAATCCTGAGTTCGAACTTCAGTCAGTTTCCCGTGCTGGACCAATTTACCCTTTCAAAAAGTCAATGAATGGAGACCATATTCTAACAAATAATTCTTGTTTGTCAATTAAGACAAGTCTAGTTCTTTCCAAATGTAAGGTCTCTGACATTTCCATAATCCACATTTTAATTGTGGGGGTTATAGGACCTTTCTAAAATTTTAATATTGATTTATTCCCAGTTATTATACTATAGTCGAGAAAGTTTCTTTGGCTTGTTGTAAGTCTTAGGCTTTGTTCTGATATTGCTAATATTATTCGTTTTGAGTCGGGATCCAATTAGGTGTTCACAACTTCAGAAATTATTCTAAAAAATATCCGTCTTTGACCATGTTTTGACCCCAAATTGCTACGACTTATACCGTTTAGTTTAGAGACACAGCACGGAAACGGGCCCTTCGGCCCACTGAGTCTGCGCCGACCAGCGATCCCCCTGCACACTAACTTTATCGTACACACACTGGGGACAATTTCCAATTTTACCAGTCCAATTGATCTGCAAACCTGTACGTCTTCGGAGTGTGGGAGGAAACCGGAGCCCTCGACGAAAACCCACGCATGTCACGGGGAGAACGTAGAAACTCCGTACAGACAGCACCCATAGTGAGGATCACACCCGGGTCTCTGGTGCTGAGAGGCAGCAGCTGTATTGCTGTGCTTCTCCAATGATAGGTAACACCCACATCTTTTCCCCCACCTCCCGTTCAACCCCCTCCCCCCCTCCGCCCACTGCAATATTTCCCAATCCCCCACCTCACCTTCCTCTTCCTCCTCCTCCTCCTCCTCCTCCTCCTCTTCATTGTCACTGGCCTGCACCGAGAGCTTATTCAGTTTATCAATCACTGCATTGTCTCCACCTTCATCCTTTGTCTTCTTGCCCCGATCTTTTTTCTTGTCGCGCTTTTTCTTTAGTTGCTGCCCAAAGGAAACAAAGATTGCAGAAAGTGGGAAGAGAAAGTGCCGCTAGACAGAAGTATGCCGTCAATCCTAGTTAATGCAGACATCTTTGCAACAGATTTTGGTTATAGCGGACTGTGTCTTTAAGAACATAGGCTGCAGGTTGCGCTGAAATTGACCGTGCTTCGAAATTGACCGGGCGCTGAAATTGACTGGGGGGGGGGCTGAAATTGACCGGGGGGGGGGGGGGCTGAAATTGACCGGGGGGGGGGGGGCTGAAATTGACCGGGGGGGGGCTGAAATTGACCGGGGGGGGGGCTGAAATTGCTCGGGGGGGCTGAAATTGACCGGGGGGGGGGGCTGAAATTGACCGGGGGGGGCTGAAATTGACCGGGGGGGGGCTGAAATTGCCCGGGGGGGCTGAAATTGACCAGGCATTGCTCCTATGGACACTTTATTTGCTCCTATGGACACTGGTGCGGAGAGCTTCCAACGCGGGCGGCGGTGAACAACATCGTGGAGTCCTGGGGCGCCTTGCAGAGGGTCTCCAGCAGCAGTCTCCACCCGGCGCGGCCTGCGGACTTTGGAAGCCGCCGACTCCGGTAGGAGGGGGCCGACTCTGGTGTCCACGCCGCTGAGGACGTCCCGCAGCCCCGACGTCGGACTTGTATCACCGCGGCGAGCGGTCCTGAACATCGGGCCGCCCGTAGCTGCAACTGCGGAGGGCACGGGGTGGCCCTGACCACGGGGAACAGTGGAGGAAGAGACTGACTTTGGTGCCTTCCCACACAGTGGGAAACTTTGATTCTGCTGTGTGGGGATGTTTTATGTCAAACCCTATAGTGTGTTGTGTCCCTTTTTTTATTGTATGGCTGTATGGGAATTTCATTTCACTGTGCCATCTGGCACATGTGATGAATAAATCTATCTTGTATCTTGTATCTATCTAGTATCTTTACTAATTAATATAACAAACAGCCTTTAGTATTTTTAGCTGGCAATGACAAAAATACATTGTTAGCTGCTATAAACAACTTTGTATTTGTAAACGATTAGTTGTTTCACGGACTGACCTGACGGACAGACGAGACAACTGGCCCAGTTGATGGAAGCGAGTCCCTTACTTGATTATAGCAGAGAACCGGAAATAATAGACACTATTCCCTCCCCTCCCTGTGGGCAGTTATCAGAAGTTCATAAGAGATAGTAGTAGAATTAGGCCATTCAATCGTGGCTGATCTACCTCTCCCCCCTAACCCCATTCTCTTGCCTTCTCCCCATAACCTCTGACTCAAGAATCTATCTCTCTCTGCCTTAAATATGTTCACTGACTGCCTCCACAGTCTTCTGTAGCAAAGAATTCTACAAATTCACCACACTCAGTGACTAAAGATATTTTCTCCTCATCTCCTTCCTACAGGAAGGTCCTTTAATTCTGAGGCTGTGACCTCTAGTCCTAGACTCTCCGACAAGTGGAAACATCCTCTCCACATCCACTATATCCAAGCCTTTCACTATTCTGTATGCTTCAATTAAATGCCCCCTCATTCTTCTAAACTCCAGCGAAACTAGACTCGGCTTGTACACGCTAGAATTCAGAAGGTTGAGGGGGGATCTTATAGAAACTTACAAAATTCTTAAGGGGTTGGACAGGCTAGATGCAGGAAGATTATTCCCGATGTTGGGGAAGTCCAGAACTAGGGGTCACAGTTTAAGGATAAGAGGGAAGTCTTTTAGGACCGAGATGAGGAAAACATTTTTCACACAGAGAGTGGTGAATTTGTGGAATTCTCTGCCACAGAAGGTATTTGAGGCCAGTTCATTGGCTATATTTAAGAGGGAGTTAGATGTGGCTCTTGTGGCTAAAGGGATCAGGGGGTATGGAGAGAAGGCAGGTACAGGATACTGAGTTGGATGATCAGCCATGATCATATCGAATGGCGGTGCAGGCTCAAAGGGCCGAATGGCTTACTCCTGCACCTATTTTCTATGTTTCTATGAATATAAGCCCAGTGCCGACAAACGTTACAATGAATGTTTACTCATGTATACACTGTAGCACAGAGAGACATCACTACTTCTGTTGGTGTGAAGGCCAGCATGACTGCAAGCCTCCACTTCTTTGTATTGGGGTGGTGGTGGCCTCCTGGGGACCCCCGCAATGTGGGAGGATAGATAGAACCACGGGGGTAGTTCAATGCTACACACTGATCTCTAGAGATGTATAAAATAATGAGAGGAATAGATCGGGTAAATGCAGTGTCTCTTACCTATCTCTGGAGGCAAGGAGTGGGTGACGTTCCGAGTCAAAGTCTGAAGAAGGGTCTTGACCCGAAATGTCACCCATTCCTTCTCTCCAGAGTTGCTGCCTGCACCGACCATTGAGTTACTCCAGCATTAACCAGAATCTGCAGTTCCTTCCAGCACATTAACTATACTACACTTTAAAACCAAACTTCACCGAGTACCAGCCCATCCACCGAGGGGTCATCCCGTGAAATAACG
This sequence comes from Amblyraja radiata, assembly GCF_010909765.2. Classification (NCBI taxonomy): domain Eukaryota; kingdom Metazoa; phylum Chordata; class Chondrichthyes; order Rajiformes; family Rajidae; genus Amblyraja; species Amblyraja radiata. The sequence continues at coordinate 13,685,935 of NC_045985.1, read as the reverse complement.
AACTCGGATACAACTGATTTGGTCCAAATCCATTCTGAAGAGGTGTGAAATTGCGAGCGTTGACTGTATTTCTGATTTCAATCATGCCATCCATCCTCCAAGTGTAATCACAAATGTGTGACGATATATATTTTTTCATTTACCTGCTGCTCTATGATGGCCGATTCCTCTTCTTTCACTTGCTTGTCGTCTGCAGCCAGCTCTTCAAAGAACTAAAGGAGGAGGAACAGTCATGCAAACACAAAGAGATCATGAGAATGAGATACACGACATTACAAATCTGCGGGTCAGTGAAGCCCGAAGTTAAAGGGCTAAAAGTTGAAGGAAAAAAAAACATGGCGCAGCGGTAGAGTTGCAGCCTCACAGCGCCAGAGACCAAGGTTCAATCCTGACTACGGGTACATTCTGTAGCGTTGTTACAATCCCCACGATCAGTGGGGCTCTAGACCTGCCGACTGCTGTGCGCGCAACTCAGGAGTTGCGGGGGGGGGTGAGTAAACTGCATGTTTTTCACTAGTGGTCAGGGAGGGATTTCCTCGTACGACACGCTTATGACGTAGAGGAAATCTCCATCTGTCATCCCGTTTGTGTTTTTTTCCCAACATGACGTTGCTGGTCTATTGACTCGCTGGGCTTGAAAGTCAGGCACAACTACAACACCTTCAAAATCACAGATCGCAGGTTCAGGACAAAACAAAAAGTATGCAAGATATTTATTTAACATCTTATCTAGTTTTTGATGTAATTTCATTTTAATCTGATGATGTAAAATCAGTTAATTTGGCCCTGATAACAGTTGTGTCCTGCCTGCTGGCTGTGAGTGTGAGTAACATGATCATTATATGTATTTTGTGTAATTGTCTACCCATGAACACTATTTTCGTACTAAATATGTTGAACATGGTGGCTGCCACACCTATCTGTATGTACTGTGGAAGTTTTTAGTTTGAAAATATTGATAATGGATAGACAATTGCACAAAATTCGGATAATTTAGATGTTCTTATGACTGTGCAAAAAATGATGATATTGATTATGTTGAGAGTGGATGTTTGAGGATTTTGAACACCGGTCTGTATTAAACGGCCCTTGCCCTCGATCACAGCTTTTGTGTTCAGTAAATGGAAAAACAATAGGGAACAAAATGCTAATTTCCGGGTATGAAAATTACCATAACTTTTTTAACACTGAAGATATGAAAGTGAATTAGGGATCAAATTAAAGTTCTTTTCTATGCTTTATCTGATGGGATAAAATTACAGGTTTGATTTTTAACATCTCGAAATTTTGTGACATCCCTACAATCTGTACGGAATTTGTACGTTCTCCCCGTGACCGCATGGGTTCCCCCCCAAGTGCTCCAGTTTCCTCCATCACTCCAAAGACGTGCAGGTTTATCGGTTAATTGGCTTCGGTAACAAAAAAAGCCATGATCACATTGAATGGCGGTATTGGCTCGAGGGGCCGAATGGCTTACTCCTGTGTCTATTGTCAATTGTCCATTGTCAAACCAGACCCACCCAACCCCAGATATGTCCATCTTCCTCGCTCCAACCCCAGATGCTCTCTGTTTGTCCTCTCTGCCCCAGGGACCCGTACACCGCATCACCTCCCTCAACACTTCATGCACCAGATCCCCTCCTCCCTCCCGACCGGGCCCTCTCCCACAGCAGCCTTTACCTCAGCAGACCACCCTCCCCAAGAGGCACTCAGCGGGTGAGGCAGCATCTCTGGAGAGATCCCTTCTCTCCAGACGCTCTACCTCACCCGCTGAGTTACTCCAGCATTTTGTGTCCACCTTCGAAGATAGTGCCGATGGCTAGTCTTGCAGTGGGGTAGGAGCAGACCTGGGAAGGGAATCATTAACTTGCATCTGCAATTCCTTTACCAAGGAGTTAACGGTGGACTTTTGGAGAAGAAAACTAGTTTCCTTGTTTCCACAACTCTAGTGATACGCTCTGTCCACAGACAGATATAATTCTGCAAACATTAACACAGCCTGTGAAAACTAATTCAGACAACAAGGTGTGTACGTACCGATTTCTTGGCCTTCTTGTCTTTTTTTCCTTTTTTCAGGACTGGGAAGAAAACAGAGTAACATTTTGTTTTAAAAAGATAGTACTTTCAGTTAGAGCATAAAAACAGGCACTTCGGCCCACCGAGTCGGCACCGACCAGCGATCCCCGCACATTAACACTATCCTACACCCACGAGGGACAATTTACATGTATACCAAGCCAGTTAACCGACAAACCTGTACATCTTTGGAGTGTGGGTGGAAACCGAAGATCTCGAAGAAAACCCACGCAGGACACGTACAAACTCCCTACAGACAGCACCCGTAGTCAGGATCGAACCCGGGTCCCTGGCACTGTGAGACAGCAGCTCTATTGCTGCCGTGCAGTAAAGACATTGTGTCTTTGAAGGAACTGCAGATGTTGGTTTAAACCGAAGAGGGACACAAAAACCTGGGGTAACTCAGCGGGTCGGACAGCATCTCTGGAGAAAAGGAATAGGTGACGTTTCGGGTCGAGACCCTTTGTTAGAATGACATTGCAACGTTATTCAGCTATGGGTATTGCCTAACTTAATTTTCACTCCATGTATAACCATTGGCTACAAGACATTGAAAGATTGCATCTGGGGGAAAAAAACACCTCTCTCTGCACATTATTTATCTCTGCTGGCCAGATTATTCTACTGTCAGCTTTTAAATGGTTCAACCCATCCATTTCAAGGGGGGCCACATTCCTCTCTCAACAGTGCACCAATCAGTGGAATTGACATTGGCCCTTTGTACTTGGTCTGGCCTTATTGGGAAAAGACAAGAAAAGGGTGGCACGGTGGCGTAGCAGTTGAGTTGCTGACTAAGGGCCTGTCCCACTCAGTCAATTTTTTTGGGCGACTACTGCAAAATTTTCAACATGTTGAAACTTTTTCGGCGACAG
>NC_045985.1:13662987-13677987 GCF_010909765.2 Amblyraja radiata | reverse complement strand
CATTCGACCCACAATGTCCATACTAGCCCTCTGGAAACCAGTCCCTTTGGCCCACAACACCCATACTAGCGCTCCAGAAACCCATCCCCCCCCCCCCCACTCCCCACACTGACCACCAATATTGGAATGGGTGGAGAGGTGGAATATTGCATTGGGGGACCAGCCCTCCCGTGTGAACATGGGACCCAATGGGTCCCACTTAGTCTAGTGTATATAAATATATGTGTGTGTGTATATATATATATGTAATGGGTATATATAATATATGTATAATTTCTAGGTATGTGTCTGTATATATATATTTTTCTATATAAACACGTAATGGGTCAAATGGCATAATTCTGCTCCTATCACTTATGAACGAATGTGTATATATTTATATAGACATGAATGTACATACATACATATATATACACACACATATAAATATATATGCATATACATAAATTCACATACATATATATATATATATCTATGTATATTTTAGTTTATATATTTATTTATAGGACGGGACAGGCAACATCTCTGGAGAGAAGGAATGCGTGACGTTTCAGGTGTTTAGACTGACGAACGGTCTCGACCTCTAACGTCACCCATTCCTTCTCTCCAGAGATGCTGCCTGTCCCGCTGAGTTACTCCAGCATTTTGTGTCCCTTAGATGTGGATGCCATGCCAGAAACCCATTCAAAAAACCCCCTCATATATTTGATTCCCAAAATGGCGCGAGAAAATTACCCATGAGCCCATGACCGCACTGTGGCTTTTTCGTCAAGTGGTCTATCTTGCTCCTCTAGTATCTTTGCTTCCCACACACACACTACATTCCATTGACTCCTCATTTGGACTACGCAGTTGCAGCATGGGACCCATTCACAAATAAAAACATTTCTTCCATCGAACGTGTCCAAAGACAGGCAGCTCGATTTGTTACTAACACCTATGAGAGAGAAGCGAGTGTCACCAAACTTCTGAATTCTCTGGGGTGGAACCCTCTCCAAGACAGACGTCAAGCTCACCGTTTGACCTGTTTTTACAAAATGTTAAATTGTCAGCTCGACATAGACTACAAGACCTACACCAAACCCAAACCAATTAGGAGCAGACGAGCGCATTCGATCCAATTTGTGATCCCAGCTACAAAGACAGATGTGTACAGCAATTCGTTCTGGACTCTGGTCCCGACCACGGGGGGAAATGGAGGAGGACTGGCCAAATTTTTGTGCCTTCCACCACAGTGATGAATGCTGTGGTGGATGCTTTGTGTTACATTTTTATTCCATTCGGAATATTTTGGAGGACCAAGAAACCAAGAACCAAGGCTACATCTGGTTGGGAATTGTTCTGCCCAGGACAAGAATGCTCTGCAGAGAGTAGTGCGTTCGGCCGAACGCACTATGGGAACTTCACTCGCCCCCCTGCAGGAACTATACATCAGGAGGTGCAACTCCAGAGCCAATAAAATCATGGGAGACCCCTTCCACCCATGCAACGGACTGTTCCAGCTGCTCCAGTCAGGCAAACGCCTCCGTTGCCATGCTGTGAGAACGGAGAGGTTGAGAAGGAATTTCTTCCCAGAGGCCATTCGGACTGTAAACTCCTATCTCACCAGGGACTAACTTTACTGAACGTTTTTCCTTCCAATATTTAATATGTAAAATAATATGTGTGTGTTTATGATTGTGTTTATAGTTTGTTTGCTTGTTTGTTTGTTTGTCTTTTTGCACAAAGTCCGCGAGCATTGCCACTTTTCATTTCACTGCACATCTCGTATGTGCAGTGAAATGACACACACCATCAAAGACCCACACCATCCTGGCCACACACTCATCTCCCTGCTACCTTCAGGTAGAAGGTACAGGAGCCTGAAGACTGCACCAACCAGGTTCAGGAATAGCTACTTCCCCACAGCCATCAGACTATTAAACCTGGCTCGGACAAAACTCTGATTATTAATAACCATTTTCTGTTATTTGCACTTTATCAGTTTATTTATTCATGTGTGTATATATTTATATCATGGTATATGGACACACTTATCTGTTTTGTAGTAAATGCCTACTATGTTCTGTGTGCTGAAGCAAAGCAAGAATTTCATTGTCCTATACAGGGACACATGACAATAAACTCACTTGAACTTGAACTTGTATGTGAGGAATAAACTTGACTTGTATTGACTACATTTCCCAGAATCCTCCGGCGCGAACGTGAATGCGCAGGCGCACTGTCCCGCCCCCCCCCCCCCCCAAACTCCCCAACTGCGTCACAATCCCCCCGGCGGACCAAGCCAATGGGCGCGTCGCTTTCATCCCGAAGCCGATCCCAGCTACAAAGACAGATGTGTACAGCAATTCGTATTATTGATAGTTTATTCTAATTTCTTTCTTTCTTTCTTTATTTTCCCCCATCTATCAATATAATAAATAATTAGAGGCAATGTTAATAGGTAACCGATAAAGGAGGATCCCAGCTACTTTGGTAACTTTCGCTCGAATTTGTGATCCCAGCTACTAAGACAGATGTATACAGCAATTCGTTCTTCCCCCGCACAATTAAAGCATGGAATAATCTCCACCCAACTATAATAATAATAATAATAAATTTTATTTATGGGCGCCTTTCAAGAGTCTCAAGGACACCTTACAAAAATTTAGCAAGTAGAGGAAAAACATGTAAGGGGAATGAAATAAATAGTAGAGACATGACTAGTACACAAATTAAAGACAGAATTCAATTCAAAACACAATATGAGGCAATTAATGCACAGATGAAAAGGGAGGGGGACGTGGGGCTAAGGATAGGCAGAGGTGAAGAGATGGGTCTTGAGGCGGGACTGGAAGATGGTGAGGGACACGGAATTGCGGATCAGTTGGGGGAGGGAGTTCCAGAACCTGGGAGCTGCCCTGGAGAAGGCTCTGTCCCCAAAACTGCGGAGGTTGGACTTGTGGGTAACTATAGTTACCCAACCAGATGCAACTAAATTTAAAGTAGCTCTTTCTTCCCAATAACCCGTTCTGGCTTAAGCCCTCCCTCCACCACCTCCACAGTTTAAATTCCATTTGGAATATTTTGGAGGGCCAAGAAACCAAGAACCAAGACTACATCTGGTTTGGGAATTGTTCTGCCCAGGACAAGAAGGCTCTGCAGAGAGTAGTGCGTTCGGCCGAACGCATTATGGGAACTTCACTCGCCCCCCTGCAGGAACTATACATCAGGAGGGGCAACTCCAGAGCCAATAAAATCATGGGAGACCCCTTCCACCCCTGCAACGGCCTGTTCCAGCTGCTACGGTCAGGCAAACGTGACGAATAAAACTGTGCAATGTGACGAATAAAACTGATTGTATTGTATTCTTCCCCCGCACAATTAAAGCATGGAATAATATCCACCCAACTATAGTTACCCAACCAGATGCAACTAAATGTAATAAATTCCATTTGGAATATTTTGGAGGACCAAGAACCAAGACTACATTTCCCAGAATCCTCCGGCACGAACGCGAACGCGCAGGCGCACTGACCCAACCCCCCCCCCACCCAAACTCCACAACATGCGTCACAATCCCCCCGGCGGACCAAGCCAATGGGCGCGTCGCTTTCATCCCGAAGCCGATCCCGGCCAATGGGAGGGCGCGTCTGATGTTGGGGGGGGGGGGGGTGCGGGGCGCATGCGCGGGTCGGGGTTCGCCGGTCGCCAAGGGCACGGAGACGGAGACGGACAGGAGAGGAGGCGCCGCCGCCGCCGCGATTAGCACCGTCGTGGCGGCCAGTCCAGGCCGGGCTACGGGCTCCAGCCGCTCTCAGGTGAGCGACTTAACTGCATGGCGGCGGCGGGATGGAGTCGATAGGGATCTTTGGTGATGGAGTAAGAAGGGAGGGAGGTTGCAGTGCCGCCGGCTCTCTGCGGGGGCGCTGCCGCTGGAGGACTTCCTGGGCTCAATGATAGAAGTAGCTGCAGCAACAGCCAACATAGTCTCTGCTGATCAACCAGATCCTGCTTTCTCCCCATATCTCTGGGGATATTATTATTATCTGACTTGTGGCCGATTAGGAAAAGGGGAGATGCTACAAGATCATGGTACACCAGTCATTGACAAGTAGGCATGTACACAAAAATGCTGGAGAAACTCAGCGGGTGCGCAGCATCTATGTTGTTGTAAGTAGGCATGCAGGTGCAGCAGGCAGTGAAGAAAGTGAATGGTATGTTAGCATTCATCGTAAAAGTATTTGAGTATAGGAGCAGGGAGGTTCTGCTGCAGTTGTACAGGGTCTTGGTGAGACCACACCTGGAGCATTGCGTACAGTTTTGGTCTCCTAATCTGAGGAAAGACATTCTTGCCATAGAGGATTTAAGTATAGGAGCAGGGAGGTTCTACTGCAGTTGTACAGGGTCTTGGTGAGACCACACCTGGAGTATTGCGTACAGTTTTGGTCTCCTAATCTGAGGAAAGACATTCTTGCCATAGAGAGAGTACAGAGAAGGTTCACCAGACTGATTCCTGGGATGGCAGGACTTTCATATGATTGAAAGACTGAATAGACTCGGCTTGTACTCGCTAGAATTTAGAAGATTGAGGGGGATCTTATAGAAACGTACAAAAATTCTTAGGGGTTGGACAGGCTAGAACATAGAAACATAGAAATTAGGTGTAGGAGAAGGTCATTCGGCCCTTCGAGCCTGCACCGCCATTCAATATGATCATGGCTGATCATCCAACTCAGTATCCCGTACCTGCCTTCTCTCCATACCCTCTGATCCCCTTAGCCACAAGGGCCACAACTAACTCCCTCTTAAATATAGCCAATGAACTGGCCTCGACTACCCTCTGTGGCAGAGAGTTCCAGAGATTCACCACTCTCTGTGTGAAAAAAGTTCTTCTCATCTCGGTTTTTAAAGGATTTCCCCCTTATCCTTAAGCTGTGACCCCTTGTCCTGGACTTCCCCAACATCGGGAGCAATCTTCCTGCACCTAGCCTGTCCAAACCCCTTAAGAATTTTATAAGTTTCTATAAGATCCCCTCTCAATCTCCTAAATTCTAGAGAGTATAAACCAAGTATATCCAGTCTTTCTTCATAAGACAGTCCTGACATCCCAGGAATCAGTCTGGTGAACCTTATCTGCACTCCCTCTAGGGCAATAATGTCCTTCCTCAGATTTGGAGACCAACACTGTACGCGATACTCCAGGTGTGGTCTCACCAAGACCCTGTACAACTGCAGTAGAACCTCCCTGCTCCTATACTCAAATCCTTTTGCTATGAAAGCTAACATACCATTCGCTTTCTTCACTCCCTGCTGCACCTGCATGCCTACTTTCAATGACTGGTGTACCATGACACCCAGGTCTCGCTGCATCTCCCCTTTTCCTACTCGGCCACCATTTAGATAATAGTCTGCTTTCCTGTTTTTGCCACCAAAATGGATAACCTCACATTTATCCACATTATACTGCATCTGCCAAACATTTGCCCACTCACCCAGCCTATCCAAGTCACCTTGCAGTCTCCTAGCATCCTCCTCACAGCTAACACTGCCCCCCAGCTTAGTGTCATCCGCAAACTTGGAGATATTGCCTTCAATTCCCTCATCCAGATCATTAATATATATTGTAAATAGCTGGGGTCCCAGCATTGAGCATTGCGGTACCCCACTAGTCACTGCCCGCCATTGTGAAAAGGACCGCTTAGTCCTACTCTTTGCTTCCTGTTCGTCAGTCTATCCACATCAATACTGAACCCCCAATGCCGTGTGCTTCAAGTTTGTATACTAATCTCTTATGTGGGACCTTGTCGAAAGCCTTCTGGATGTCCAGATACACCACATCCACTGGTTCTCCCCTATCCACGCAACTAGTTACATCCTCGAAAAATTCGTCAGACATGATTTACCTTTCGTAAATCCATGCTGACTTTGTCCAATGATTTCACCACTTTCCAAATGTGGTGCTATCCCATCTTTAATAACTGACTCTAGCAGTTTCCCCACTACCGATGTTAGACTAACTGTCTGTAATTCCCCGTTTTCTTTCTCCCTCCCTTATTAAAAAGTGGGGTTACGTTTGCTACCCACCAAACCTCAGGAACTACTCCAGAATCTAAAGCGTTTTGAAAGATTATTACTAATGCATCCACTATTTCTGGAGCTACTTCCTTAAATACTCTGGGATGCAGCCTATCTGGCCCTGGGGATTTATCGGCCTTGAATCCATTCAATATACCCAACACCACTTCCCGACTAACCTGGATTTCACTCAATTCCTCCAACTCCTTTGACCCGCAGTCCCCTGCTATTTCCGGCAGATTATTTATGTCTTCCTTAGTGAAGACGGAACCAAAGTAGTTATTCAATTGGTCCGCCATATCCTTGTACCCCATGATCAACTCACCTGATTCTGACTGCAAGTGACCTACATTTGTTTTAACTAATCTCTTTCTTTTCACATATCTATAAAAACTTTGCAGTCAGTTTTTATGTTCCCTGCCAGTTTTCTTTCATAATCTATTTTTCCTTTCCTAATTAAGCCCTTTGTCCTCCTCTGCTGGTCTCTGAATTTCTCCCAGTCCCAGTATGCTGCTTTTTCTGGCTAATTTGTACGCATCATCCTTCGCTTTGATACTATCCCTGATTTCCCTTGTTATCCACGGATGCACTACCTTCCCTGATTTATTCTTTTGCCAAACGGTTTTGCCTTTGTCGCACGCATTTCTAATTTCATGTTTGATACCATCTCCAACTTCACTACTACTGTTAGGTGGCCTGTACACAACACCCACCAGAGTTTTCTGCCCCTTAGTGTTTCGCAGCTCTACCCATACCGATTCCACATCCTCCAAACTAATGTCCTTCCTTTCCATTGCGTTAATATCCTCTCTAATCATCAACGCTACCCACCTCCTTGTCCTCTCTCTCTATCCCTCCTGAATATTGAATATCCCTGGATGTTCAGCTCCCAGCCTTGGTCACCCTGGAGCCATGTCTCCGCGATTCCAACTATACCATAGTCATTAATAGCTATCTGCACATTCAACTCATCCACCTTATTACGAATGTTCCTTGCATTGAGACACAAAGCCTTCAGGCTTGTTTTTACAACACTCTTATCCCTTATACAATTATGTTGAAAAGTGGCCCTTTTTGCCCTGGTTTTGTCTGCCTGCCACTTTTACTTTTCACCTTGCTGCCTATTGCTTCTACCCTCATTTTACACCCCCTCTGTCTCTACGCTCACACATTTAAGAAACCCTTTCCCTTTAACTCCATCCTCCACTATCCCATTCGACACCCCACCCCCACTTATTCAGTTTAAAACCACCCGTGTAGCAGTGGCAAACCTGCCTGCCAGATGCAATCCGTCCCTTTTTGTACAGTTCCCCTTACCCCAAAACAGATCCCAGTGATCTAAGAATCTAAATCCCTGCCCCGTGCACCAGTTCCTCAGCCACACGTTCAGGTCCCGTATCTCCCTGTTCCTGCTCTCGCCAGCTAGATGCAGGAAGATTGTTCCCGAGGTTGGGGAAGTCCAGAACAAGGGGTCACACAGTTTAAGGATAAGGGGGAAGTCTTTTAGGGGCTAGATGAGAAAAAACATTTTTCACATGATGAATCTCTGGTATTCTCCTGCCACAGAAGGTAGTTGAGGCCAGTTCATTGGCTATATTTCAGAGTGAGTTAGATGTGGCCCTTGTGGCTAAAGGGATCAGGGGGTATGGAGAGAAGGCAGGTATAGGATACTGAGTTGGATGATCAGCCATGATCATATTGAATGGCGGTGCAGGCTTGAATGGCCTACTCCTGCACCTATTTTTCTATGTTTTCTATCTTCTGAATTTGTAGTCGGCAGGGCAGGAAATAGGAGGAATATCAGGGAATCCCTTGATTCCATTACCCCTGACAGCTAAATCCAACTCTCCCTTGAAAACATCCAGAGAATTGGACTCCCCACTGCAGAGAATTCCACAGATTCACAACTCTCTTGGGTGGAAAAAGTCTATCCTTTATTCTAAACTGTGTGCCCCCCACCCCCGCCTGGTTCTGGACTCCCCCTAAACATCGGGGAACATTTTTCCTGCACTCTAGCCTGCCCAATCCCTTAGGAATTTAATATGTTTCTATCCGATTCCCTCTCATCCCTTCTGAATTCCAGAGAATCCCCCCCCCCCATCTCATCCTTCTGAATTCCAGAGAATTACCCCCCATCTCATCCTTCTGAATTCCAGTGAATTCCCCCCCTCATCATAAATTCCAGTGAATTCCCATCTCAATATGCTCAAACGTGCCCGTTAATAATCTTATCTGTTTCAATAAGATGCCCTCTCATCCTTCTAAACTCCAGAGTATACAGCCCAGCCGCTCCATTCTCTCAGCATATGACAGCTCCCGCCATCCTGGGGATTAACCTTGTAACCCTACGCCGCACTCACTCAATAGCAAGGGTGGTTACACCAGCCTTTCAATGGTAGGAAAGTAAATAGACACAAAAAACTTGAGTAACTCAGCAGGACAGGCAGCGTCTCTGGAGAGAAGGAATGGGTGACGTTTCGGGTCGAGACCCTTCTTCGGAAAGCTGGTTTCTTGGGCTTTTTTGGGGGTTTTGCGGATGGTGGTATTGCGTGTGTGTGTGTGGTCTTCGAGAGGGTGAAAGGCCGAGACAGACTGTCTTAATTGAAGTAAATGGGATTTGCGTAATGGGATGAAAGGTTGGTGTGGATGTGGCAATCCTGTTTCTGTGCATCGCAACTCTGATCTTTATGGTATTATGGGACTTTATATGTCACGTACCGAGGTACAGTAAAATTCATTTTTGTATACAGTACAGTATCACTAGACATAATCCCGCTGAGTTACTCCAGCATTTTGTATCTAGCACTATACATAAGCACTTATATACATATTAGTTAGATAAGCATCTCCGATACAGTATAATGTGCCACAGAGGGCTGTGGAGGCCAAGTCAGTGGATATTTTTAAAGGCAGAATAAGTCAAATTCTTGATTAGGACGGGTGTCGAGGGTTATGGGGAGAAGGCAGGAAAATGGTATAAGGAGGCAGAGAATGGCGGAGTAGACTCGATGGGCAGAATGGCCTAATTCTACTCCTATTCCTTGTGAAATGTGTAGCAGCAGTACACTGAGACAGTATACAGAGTTTTCAAGAAGGAACTGCAGATGCGGAAGATCGAAGGTACACAAAAATGCTGGAGAAACTCAGCGGGTGCAGCAGCATCTATGGAGCAAAGGAAATAGGTGCCGAACCCTTCTTCAGACTGATGGGGGGTGGGGGGGAGGAGAAGGAAGGAAAAAGGGAGGAGGAGGAGCCGAGGGCGGGGGGGATGGGAGGAGACAGCTCGAGGTTAAGGAAGGGAAGGAGACAGCAAGGGCTAGCAAAATTGGGAGAATTCAATGTTCATGCCATCCTGACGCAAGCAACCCAGGCGGAATTATGAAGTGCTGTTCCGGTTGGTGCCATTTCAAGTCCCAGTTGTCGTCAGTACAGGGATCTTGATCTGACCGTTATTTGTAGATTTGAGGGTGGTTTTTATTTTCTCCTGGGGCACTTGTCAGTAACGGGGTTTTGTGCCCACAGCGGCGGTGGGAAGCGTGCATACATGCACTGGCTGGCACGGTGAATTGCAAGCAGAGTGCATCCAGGGGTCTGGCGATGCTCGGCCTCAGGCAATGGAAACCCCCAGCAGCATCAGTCTGACCAGGATCGGTGTGAATGACAGTGGCACTTGTTACAGTTACTACCACCTGATCAGGAAGCAGACCACCTCTTCATGCCGTCGAATGCAGGCAAGTTGCATGGTTAAAGTTTTTGGTTGCATAGATAGTGTCATTGAGTATAAAGGTTGGGACATCATGCTGCAGTTAGTTCAGTTTAGTTAACATAACAGGGGCCACAGTTTAAGAATAAGACATAAGCCATTTAGAACAGAGACAAGGAAACACTTTATCACACAGAGAGTTGTGAGTCTGTGGAATTCTCTGCCTCAGAGGGCGGTGGAGGCCAGTTCTCTGGATACTTTCAAGAGAGAGCTAGATAGGGCCCTTAAAGATAGCGGAATCAGGGGATATGGGGAGAAGGCAGGAACGGGGTACTGATTGGGGATGATCAGCCTTGATCACATTGAATGTCGGTGCTGGCACGAAGGGCCGAATGGCCTCCTCCTGCACCTATTGTCTCCTATTGTTCCAAAAATGCTCAAGGAATGCTCAAATGTGCCGCCCTTAATCTTATCAATTCAATCACTTTTAATCCTTTGCAGCGCACTGTGCATAGAAATGGACAAAAGACAATAGGTGCAGGAGAGACCATTTGGCCCATCGAGCCCAGCACCGCCATTCATTGTGATCATGGCTGATCATCCACAATCAGTAACCCGTGCCTGCCTTCTCCCCATATCCCCTGACTCTGCTAGCCCCTAGAGCTCTATCTAATTCTCTTTTAAATCATCCAGCGAATTGGCCTCTACTGCCTTCTGTGGCAGAGAATTCCACAAATTCTCAACTCTCTGGGTGAAAGAGTCTTTTCTCATCGCAGTTTTAAATGGCCTCCCCTTTATTCTTAGACTGTGGCCCCTGGTTCTGGACTCCCCCCAACATTGGGAACATTTTTCCTGCATCTAGCTTGACCAGTCCTTTTATAATTGTATACGTTTCTATAAGATATCCTCTCATCCTAAATTCCAGTGAAGCAAAGACTTTCCGATCTTTCCTCACGACAGTCCCGCCATCCCGGGGATTAACCTTGTGAACCTACGCTGCACTGCCTCAATCACAAGGATGTCCTTCCTCAAATTAGGAGACCAAAACTGCACACAATACTTCAGATGTGGCCTCACCAGGGCCTTGTACAACTGCACAAGGACCTATACTCAAATCCTCCCATTATGAAGGCCAACATGCCATTAGCTTTCACTGCCTGCAGTCACTTCAGCCGCCATGGAGTAATATTAAAACTGAGCCTTTAATTGACCTATGGGACAGTTCCAATTTTCCATTAAACTGTTAACAGAGGAAGGATTGAAATCAGCAGTTCATCACGAGGGGGACATTAACGTGTGTGACTCGTGCTTCTGAAAGGGTCAGTCACGCAGTAGACCAGTTGTAGACCAGTTAATTTGATCCCTAGTGCAAGGGGCAGCACGGTGGAGTTGCCCCAGCGTCCCGGGTTCCATCCTGACTGCGGGTGCAGAGTTTGCACGTTCTCCTATTAAATCTTTGCCCTATCACCGTGCATGCCATCCAGCTTTGAGCCTTCCCTCAGGTGCTGTCTGTGTGGAGTTTGCACCTTCTCCCTGTGGTGCGCCGTGGATTTCCTCCGGGGGCCTTCGGTTTCAATAGACAATAGGTGCAGGAGGAGGCCATTCGGCCCTTCGAGCCAGCACCGCCATTCACAGTGATCATGGCTGATCATCCACAATCAGTACCCTGTTCCTGCCTTCTCCCCATATCCCTTGACTCCGCTATCTTTATCTAGCTCTCTCTTGAAAGCATCCAGATAATTGTCCACTACTACCTACTGAGGCAGAGAATTCCACAGATTCACAACTCTCTGTTCTAAATGGCCTACCCCTTATTCTTAAACTGTGGCCCCTGGTTCTGGACCCCCAACATCGGGAACATGTTTCCTGCCTCTAGCGTGTCCAATCCCTTAATAATCTTATATGTTTCAATAAGATCCCCCCTCACCCTTCAAAACTCCAGAGTGTACAAGCCCAGCCGCTCCATTCTCTCAACATATGACAGTCCCCGCCATCCCGGGAATTAACCTTGTGAACCGACGCTGCACGCCATCAATAGCAAGAATGTCCTTCCTCAAATTTGGAGACCCACATCCCAAAGACATGCGAGTTTGCAGGTTAATTGGCCCTCTGTAAATTGCACCTATGTGCAGGGAGTGGAGGCAAAAGTGAAATAACATAGAACCAGTGGGCCAGGTGATCGATGGTCAGCATGGACTCAATGGGCTAAAGGACCTGTTTCCATGCTGTGTCTTTAAACTCTATGCTATTCAATTCAATGCAATTCCCTCTAGGCGTTGACATTTCCACCCTATGCCAGCCTAACACAGCAATTAGTTTAGTTAGCGATACGGCGCGGAATTAGGCCCTGCGACCACCAAGTCCCGCGCTGACCAGCGATCCCCGCACCACTAACTACTACCCTACACACCACTGGGGACAATTTACATTCATACCAAGCCGATTAACCTGCAAACCAGCACAGTCTTTGGAGCGTGGAAGGAAACCACGTGGCCACGGGGAGAGCATACAAACTCCGTACAGACAAGCACCCTTAGTCAGGAACGAAAGCTGCTCAAAGCTTGCACAGTGGCGCAGCGGTAGAGTTGCTGCCTTACAGCGAATGCAGCGCCGGAGACCCGGGTTCCATTCCGACTACAGGTGCTGTCTGTACGGAGTTTGCACGTTCGCCCCGTGACCTGCGTGGGTTTTCTCCGAGATCTTCGGTTTCCTCCCACACTCCAAAGACGTACAGCTTTGTAGGTTAAATGTTAAAGAAGGAACTGCAGATGCTGGAAAATCGAAGGTAGCCAAAAATGCTGGAGAAACTCAGCGGGTGCAGCAGCATCTATGGAGCGAAGGGAATAGCGGCCCGAAACGTTGCCTATTTCCTTCGGAGTCTGAAGAAGGGTTTCGGCCTGAAACGTTGCCCATTTCCTTCGGAGTCTGAAGAAGGGTTTCGGCCTGAAACGTTGCCCATTTCCTTTGCTCCATAGATGCTGCTGCACCCGCTGAGTTTCTCCAGCTTTGTAGGTTCATTGGCTTGGTAAATGTAAAAATTGTCCCCAGTTGGTATAGGATGGTGTTAATGTGCGGGGATCGCTGGTTGGTGCGGACCAGGTGGGCCAAAAGGGCCTGTTTCCACACTGTATCACTAAACTAAGCTAACCTATTTTTGTTTTGCCATGACTGAAGACGATCTCTCTTTCCCCCCTCAGAGGTTGGAGGTGTGCCGCGGTGGGTTCTCTCGGCACATCAGCACACCTCGTGGACGACTCCTGTTCGCGTGTGGCACCAGAACAGAAGTCAGATTGGTGCGGCGACTTGTGGGGCAGCTGGCCGTGACCTGGACCTCGTGCCACCGCTTCCAACTGCTCCCAATGGTTCATTGCACGACGCCTGCACCCTGGGCACACACCCATGCTGACGTGCCCCTCCAGTGCTCGTCTATGTCCCGGAGCAGATCAGCGTGCAGATGGTGATGCGTGCAGGGAGCTGCTGGAGAGGCCCTGTGTGGGTGTGGAGCACTGCCGTGGCCTCCAGGATAGAGAGCCTGCCCCGGAGGCTGGCAGTGGCTGGGGGAGAGCAGGCCAGCGCGCTTCTGCTGTCCCACCTCCTGGGCTCCATCACCACCGTGGACGGACGAAGCTCGGACGACATCGCGGTGGAGCACCGCCCCGGCAGCCGCGACTGCGAAGGCGCTGGAGAGGGGCCGCCGTGGAGACGAGCGAGGGGCGGCCGGACTCTTTCAGGACTCCGTTTGGCAGCGGGCGCTGTCGGGAGCCGCGCCGCCACCAGCCTCGAGTCCCTCGCCAACTGCGGCACAGCTTGCCTTCACCAGAGCGGGACAGCTGAACAACCACAACGCCTCGAATGGAGGGCCCAACATGGAGGAGCATCTTACTGTCCTTCACGAAAGCTGAGATGCAGGTAAAGGAACGTTTAGCTCATCTAAGTAATGCCCCTGTCCCACTTAGGAAACCTGAATGGAGACTTTGTGCCCCACCCAAGGTTTCCGTGCGGTTCCCGGAGGTTTTTGTCAGTCTCCCCACCTGCTTCCACTACCTGCAAACCACCTGCAACCTCCGGGAACCGCACGGAAACCTTGGGTGGGGCGCAAAGCTCCAGAGGTTTCCGTTCAGGTTTCCTAAGTGGGACAGGGGCTTTATAGTCTTCAGTGATAGGAGTAGAATTAGCCATTCGTCCCATCAAGGTCTACTCCACCATATCATCATGGCTCCCTCCTCCCTCTTCCTCAATCTCTCCCTCCTAACCACATCTACTGCCTTCTCCCCATAGCCTCTGACACCTGTAAATAATCAAGAATCTATCTATCTCTCTCGGCCTTAAAAATATCCACTGACTTGGCCCTCCAAAGCCGTTCTGTGGCAAAGAATTCCACAGATTCACCACCCTCCGATTAAAGAAATTTCCCCTCATCTCCTTCCTAAAAAAGCATCCTTTAATTCTGATGCGGCGACTTTAATCCTAGACTCTCCCACTAGTAGAAAACATCTCTCCACATCCCTTTATCCAATCCTTTCCTTTCACTGTTCTGTATGTTTCAATGAGGTCCCCCCTCATTGTCATCCTAATTGAATCTCCCACAAATCTTCATGTGTGGCACGTGCGCAGCGGTAGAGTTGCTGCCTCACAGAGCCAGAGACCCTGCTTCGATCCCAACTACGGGTGCTGTCTGTACGGAGAATTGTCTTTCTCCCCGTGACCTTGTGGGTTTCAACCGGTTTCCTCCACACTCCAAAGACGTACAGTTGTAGGTTAATTGGCTTTTGGTAAAATTGTAAATTGTCCCAAGGTGTAGGATGCTAGTGTACGAGGTGATCACTGATCCCACTTACTCGGGTCGAGTAAGCTGAAGGTCCTATTTCCACGCTGTATGTCGTACGTAAAGCTACAGTGAAGGTACAGTGAAAGTTTGTTTGTGTGCTACCTGTCCACGAAAACTCTACACAATTCATCAAACACAGACGCGACACAGGAGATAACGTTTAGTGTAAGATAATTCTAAGGTTACATTGTGTAGATGGGAGATCGGAACTGCTCTCTCGCTGGTGAGAGGACGGTTCAGTGCTTGATAACAACTGCGGCGGGGGGGGGGAAGAAACTGCCTGAATCTGGAGGTGTGCGTTTGTTTTCACATTTCTGTACCTCTTGCCTGATAGGGAGAGGGGAGAGGAGGGAGTGATTGGGCTGAGACTGGTCCGTGATTATGCTGCTGGCCTTGGCGAGGCAGCGTGAGG
>NC_045985.1:13653468-13662787 GCF_010909765.2 Amblyraja radiata | reverse complement strand
CCCTTATTCTTAAGCTCTGTGTGTGTGTGTGTGTGTGTGTGTGTGTGTGTGTGTGTGTGTGTGTGTGTGTGTGTGTGTGTGTGTGTGTGTGTGTGTGTGTGTGTGTGTGTGTGTGTGTGTGTGTGTGTGTGTGTGTGTGTGTGTGTGTGTGTGTGTGTGTGTGTGTGGCCCCTGGTTCTGGACTCCCCCAACATCGGGAACATGTTTCCTGCCTCTAGCGTGTCCAAGCCCTTAACAATCTTATATGTTTCAATAAGATACCCTTTCATCCTTAGAAACATAGAAACATAGACAATAGGTGCAGGAGTAGAGGCCATTTGGCCCTTCGAGCCTGCACCATTCGCCATTCAATATGATCATGGCTGATCATCCAACTCAGTATCCTGTACCTGCCTTCTCTCCGTACCCCCTGATCCCTTTAGCCACAAGGGCCACATCTAGCTCCCTCTTAAATATAGCCAATGAACTGTGGCCTCAACTGCCTTCTGTGGCAGAGAATTCCACAGATTCACCACTCTCTGTGTGTGAAAAAAAATGCTTTTCTCATCTCGGTCCTAAAAGATTTCCCCCTTATCCTTAAACTGTGTGTGTGGCCCCTAGTTCTGGACTTCCCCAACATCGGAAACAATCTTCCTGCCTCTAGCCTGTCCAACCTACACTAGTCCCACCCCGACCAATTTTGTAAACTCCAGAGTGTACAAGCCTGGCCGCTCCACATTCTCTCAGCATATGACAGTCCCGCCATCCCGGGAATTAACCTGGTGAACCTACGCTGGGCTCCTTCAATAGCAAGAATGTCCTTCCTCAAATTAGGAGACCAAAACTGCACACAATACTCCAGGTGTGGTCTCACCAGGGCCCTGTACAACTGCAGAAGGACCTCTTTGCTCCTATACTCAACTCTTCTTGTTATGAAGGCCAACATGCCATTCACTTTCTTCACTGCCTGCTGTACCTGCATGCTTACTTTCATAGACTGATGAACAAGGACCCCCAGATCCTGTTGCTATGAAGGCCAACGTGCCATTAGCGACGTGCCCGTGTTTACGGAACTCCCGGCCAGATTAACTCAGCGGGTCAGGCAGGCAGCATCTCTGTGGAGAACGTGGACAGGTACAAAGTGCTGGAGTAACTCAGCGGGTCAGGCATGCAGCATCTCTGTGGAGAACGTGGACAGGTACAAAGTGCTGGAGTAACTCAGCGGGTCAGACAGCATCTCTGGAGAGAAGGAATGGGCCACGTTTTTCGGGTCGAGACCCTTCTCCACTCACCAAACCCGCACGTACATCTTTGGAGTGTGGAAGGAAACTGGAGCGCCCGGAGAAAATCCACGCAGGTCACGGGGAGAGAGAACGTTCAAACTCCGTACAGACAGCGCCCGTGGTCGGGGTGGAACCCGGGTCTCTGGCACCGTGAGTCGGCAACTCTACCAACTGCGAGGAGGGAGGGAGAGAGAGAGAGGGAGGGAGAGAGGGAGGGGCGGTTTAAGAATAAGGGGTCGGCCATTTAGAACGGAGACGAGGAAACACTTTTCCACCCAGAGAGTTGTGAGTCTGTGGAATTCTCTGCCTCATAGGGCGGTGGAGGCCGGTTCTCTGGAAAGAATTCTTTCAAGAGAGAGCTAGATAGGGCTCTTAAAGATAGCGAGAGAGAGTGATGGGGAGAAGGCAGGAATGGGATACTGATTGTGGATGATCAGCCATGATCACAGTGGATGGCGGTGCTGGCTGGAAGGGCCAAATGGCCTCCTCCTACACCTATTGGATATTGATATGAGGACATCATAGAAACATATAAACATAGAAACATAGACAATAGGTACAGGAGTAGGCCATTCGGTCCTTCGAGCCTGCTCCGCCATTCAATATAATCATGGCTGATCATCCAACTCAGTATCCTGTACCTGGCTTCTCTCCATACCCCCTGATCTCTTTAGCCACAAGGGCCACATCTAACTCCCTCTTAAATATAGCCAATGAATCTGTGGCCTCAACTACCTTCTGTGGCAGAGAATTCCACAGATTCACCACTCTCTGTGTGTGAAAAAAAGTTTTTCTCATCTCGGTCCTAAAAGATTTCCCCCTTATCCTTAAACTGTGACCCCTTGTTCTGGACTTCCCCAACATCGGGAACAATCTTCCTGCATCTAGCCTGTCCAACCCCTTAAGAATTTTGTAAGTTTCTATAAGATCCCCCCTCAATCTTCTAAATTCTAGCGAGTACAAGCCGAGTCTATCCAGTCTTTCTTCATATGAAAGTCCTGCCATCCCAGGATTCAGTCTGGTGAACCTTCTCTGTACTCCCTCTATGGCAAGAATGTCTTTCCTCAGATTAGGAGACCAAAACTGTATGCAATACTCCAGGTGTGGTCTCACCAAGGCCCCGTACAACTGCAGCAGAACCTCCCTGCACCTATACCCAACTCCTCTTGCTATGAAGGCCAACAGGCCAAAACTGTACGCAATACTCCAGGTGTGGTCTCACTCGGGCCCTGTACAACTGCAGAAGGACCTCTTTGCTCCTATATTCAACTCCTCTTGTTATGAAGGCCAACATGACAAAACTGCACGCAATACTCCAGGTGTGGTCTCACCAGGGCCCTGCACAACTGCAGAAGGACCTCTTTGCTCCTATACTCAACTCCTCTTGTTATGAAGGCCAACAGGCCAACAGGCCAAAACTGCACACAATACTCCAGGTGTGGTCTCACCAGGGCCCTGTAAAATGCAGAAGGACCTCTTTGCTCCTATCGACTGAATACCCTGGGGACTGTAACACACACGCCCTGTTCTGCCTGGTTAAATCTATCTTTAATTTTTACACAGTTACACATCTTGTTGCTCTATTCGTACGACTCTTGGTAAATCAAATTCCGTGCAAGTTGCACACTTAGCTCATAAATTAACTGCAATTTCATTTGCACACTAGCCCTGTGTTTGGTTTAGAGATACAGCGCGGAAACAGGAGGCAAAAGTCGGCCATCTTGAACCAGGCCCCAAACTCTCGCCCTCCTCTCCCTGCTTCAACTATTCCCTTTTTACTTCAGAGATACAGCGCGGAAACAGGCCCTTCCCCACCGAGTGCGTGCTAGCCCGACCAGCGATCCCCGTTCTCACACTAGAAACATAGACAATAGGTGCAGGAGTAGAGGCCATTCGGCCCTTCGAGCCTGCACCGCCATTCAATATGATCATGGCTGATCATCCAACTCAGTATCCCATCACTGATTTCTCTCAATACCCCCTGATCCCTTTAGCCACAAGGGCCACATCAAACTCCCTCTTAAATATAGCCAATGAACTGTGGCCTCAACTACCTTCTGTGGCAGAGAATTTCACAGATTCACCACTCTGTGTATGAAAAAAAATGGTTTTACTTCAGAGATACAGCGCGGAAACAGGCTTCGGCCTAGCGAGTCTAACACTATCCTACACACACACACACACACACACACACACACACACACACACACACACACACACACACACACACACACACACACACACACACACACACACACACACACACACACACACACACACACATATACACACACACACACACACACACACACACACACACACACACACACACACACACACACACACACACACACACACACACACACACACACACACACACACACACACACACACACACACACACACACACACATTTATTTATTGAAATCATATTCTATGTCGCTCTTCCAGGGAGATGCTAACTGCATTTCGTTGTCTCTGTACTGTACACTGACAATGACAATTAAGGTTGAATCTGAATCTGAATCTGAATCGGATAATTAGGCGTGGGTCAGGTGCCGCAAGAGTGGAGGGTGCCTAATGTTGTGCCTCTATTTAAGAAGGGCTGCAAGGAAAAACCTTGGAACTATAGACCAGTAGGCCTAACATCTGTGGTGGGCAAATTGTAGATAGCAAAGATGGTTCCCCAAATTTACAATAGGATCTTGATCAGCTGGGAAATTCAGTTGAGGAATGGTTAATGGAATTTAATGCAGATAAATGCAAGGCAGGGTAACATCTTCACGGTGAATGACAAGGCCCTGGGGAGTGTTGTAGAGCTGAGGGATCTTGAAAGTGCAGGTGCAGTTACCTGAAAGTGGCCTCACAGGTAGATCTTTTCGTCAAGAAGCCTTCATCAGTCAAAGATTTGAGCACAAAAGTTAGAATGTTATGTTAGCAGTTGTACAAGATGTTGATGAGTCCAAATTTGAAGTATAGTGTTCAGTTTTGGTCAGCCTGTTAGAGGAAGGATATCGTTAAGCTGGAAAGAATGCAAAGAAGATTGATGAGAATATTGCCAGGACATGAGGGCCAGAGCTCTTGGGGCAGCCGAGCAGGCTAGGGCTTGGGCTTTATTCCTTTGAGCTCAGGAGGCTAAGGGGTGATCACATGAAGTTGTATATATTATCGTCCATATAGTCTGAGCATTTGACAGCACTGGGCCTCTATTCGCCGGAGTTTAGAAAGTTGAGGGGGGACCTAATTGAAACTTACAGAATCCTGAAAGGCATAAATAGAGTGGATGTGGAAAGGATGTTTCCACCAGTTGGAAAGGTTAGGACCAGCGGTTATAGTCACAGAATTAAAGGGCACTTGTTTAGATACGAGGTGAGGAGGAACTTCTTTAGTCAGAGGGTAGTTAATCTGTGGAACTCATTGCCACAGAGGGCTGTGGAGGCTGTCAGTGGATATTTTTAAGGCAGAGAGAGACAAATTCTTGATTAGAACAGGTGTCAAGGGTTATAGGGTGAAGGCAGGAAAATGGAATTAGGAGGCAGAGATCAGCCATGATTGAATGGCGGAGTGGTCTCAATTGGGCCAAATGGTCTAATTCTACTCGTGTATCGTGAACTTTTACCCTGAGAAGGGAAATCAGGAACAAGAGGCTTAAGTTTAATGTGAGAGGGAGAAGATTGAATAGAAATCTGAGGGCAGCATTTCACACAGGTAGTAATAGAACGAACTGCTTGAGGAGAAGGTTTAAGCTTCGATCGCCCCGACTGAGGAAGGTTCGACGGCCCCGACACGGGACATTAAAGAGGAAGAAAATTAAATATTATTGCCTTCCATTACAGTGAGGAAAGTGGGAAATCCGCTGTTGTGGATGTTCATGTTCATTTTTATGTAGCTGTGTGTCTTGTTGCATTTTTGCTGTATGGTAATTTGAGTTTCACTGGACCTTAATTAGTACATGTGACAATAAACAGACCTTTGAACATTTAAAAGACTTTTGGACAGGTACTTGCATAGGAAAGGATTACAGGGATATGGGCCACATACAGGCAGGTGGAACTAGCGTAGATAGGAAATCTGGTCTGTACAGGCTAGTTGGGCAGAACAGAAGTAGACAAAAATGCTGGACAAACTCAGCGGGTGAGGCAGCATCTATGGAGCGAAGGAAATAGGCAACATTTTGGATCGAGACCTTTCTTCAAATTTCCCATGCAGTATGACTGTAGGTATCTCTGCGGTATCCCAGACGTCTTGTACACTGAGACAGGACGCCGCAGAGTGAACCAGACACAGATGACCTCTTGGGCTGTCTGCACCCCCTGGCTTGGCTCCGTCTCCCAGCTCCAACCCCCTCCATGTATCCCTCCTGCCTATGTCCCCCTCCCCAGTTCAAATCCCCTTCCTCCTCTGCATCCTAAACCCTCACCATCCCCTCTTCCCCTCCCCACCATCCTGTGCCATCCGCCTGCCCCTTCCCTCGACCCCCATAACCCTTCATTGCTCTATCCTCTGCCCCTCCCTGCTGCCCTGCCCCAGACAACCCTCCCCTCCAGCCCCAGACAACCCTCCCCTCCCTCCAGCCCCAGACAACCCTCCCCTCCAGCCCCACTCCCTCCCCTCCAGCCCCACTCCCTCCCCTCCAGCCCCACCCCCTCCCCTCCAGCCCCAGACAATCCTCCCCTCCAGCCCCACTCCCTACCCTCCAGCCCCACTCCCTCCCTCCCTCCAGCCCCACTCCCCCCCCCTCCAGCCCATCCCCTCCCCTCCAGCCCCACTCCCCCCCCCTCCAGCCCCCCACCTCCCCTCCAGCCCCACTCCCTCCACTCCAGCCCCACTCCTCTCCTCAAGCCCCACTCCCTCCCCTCCAGCCCAACTCCCTCCCCTCCAGCCCCACTCCCTCCCTCCAGCCCCACTCCCTCCCTCCAGCCCCACTCCTCCCCTCCAGCCCCACTCCCTCCCTCCAGCCCCACTCCTCCCCTCCAGCCCCACTCCTCCCCTCCAGCCCCACTCCTCCCCTCCAGCCCCACTCCCTCCCCTCCAGCCCCACTCCCTCCCCTCCAGCCCCACTGCCTCCCCTCCAGCTCCACCCCCTCCCCTCCAGCCTCACTCCCTCCCCTCCAGCCCCACTCCCTCCCCTCCAGCCCCACTCCCTCCCCTCCAGCCCCACTCCTCCCCTCCAGCCCCACTCCCTCCCCTCCAGCCCCACTCCCCCCCTCCAGCCCCACTCCCCCCCCCTCCAGTTAGGGAGAGTTTGAGTAGGCTGGGTCCCTATTCCTTGGATCACAGGAGGATGAGTGGTGATTCGATAGAGGTGTATAAAATCATGAGAGGAATAGATCGGGTAGACGCACAGAGTCTCTTGCCCAGAGTAGGGGAATCGAGGACCAGAGGACATAAGTTGAAGGTGAAGGGCGAAAGATGTAAATGGAATCTGAGGGGTATGTTTCCACGCTGTATCTCTAAACTAGAGATATTCATCTGAAATTGATTCTTACTTACCAACCTCTGCAAACCCAAGGTAGCATTGCAGCCCCAGAGGGCAGTTAATAGTATTAGTCACGCATTTTCCCGCTGATACTGAGCAGGAGTAACACCGCAAAGAGTTACCTGTACATTGGGAACAAAACAGAGGAGGTTGTGTGAGAGACACCTGCAGCTCGTTCTGCCGCTGCTCTGAAAACGAGCAACTCCTTTCATTCAACAGAGAACAATACCGACACAAAATGCTGGAGTAACTCAGCGGGTCAGGCAGCCGCTCTGGAGAAGAGGCAGAGGTGATGTTTTGGTCGAGACCCTCCCAAATCCCAACTGGTTGTAGTGGTTTAAAGTCGTCTTGTCGAGTCTCATTGTTTGTAACTCATTCTCACCGCGCCCACAGCTAACAATGGCCTGTTTCCTTTATCATCTTTTCCTTTCAGCATACCTATCATTCATTTGTTCAATATCCCTCGATATCACCGTCTATCTCTCGTGTTTCCCTTTCCCCTGACCCCCAGTCTGAGGTAGGGTCTCGACCCGAAACGTCACCCATTCCTTCTCTCCAGAGATGCTGCCTGTCCCGCTGATTTACTCCAGCACTGTGTGTCTATTTTTGGTGTAAACCCACACCTGCAGTTCCTTCCTCCACCTCAGTGCTGTAGAGTCCTCTGATGTTTACAGCATGTAAACAGGCCATTCGGCCCATCGAGTCCGCGCTGACCAGTGATCACCCCGTACACTAACACCATCCTACACACTGCCAAAGTAGTATCTAAACTACCTATACATGTATAGTTTTGCCTTTGGACTATTATTGTTTGTTTTATATATATATGTGTGTGTGTGTGTGTGTGTGTGTGTGTGTGTGTGTGTGTGTGTGTGATCGCGTGTGCGTGTGTGTGTGTGTGTGTGTGATAGCGTGTGCGCGCGTGTGTGTGTGAAGGAACTGCAGATGCTTGTTTACACCGAAGATAGACATAAAATGCTGGAGTAACTCAGCGGGACAGGCAGCATCTCTGGAGAGAAGGAAGAAGGGTCTTGACCTGAAACGTCACCATTCCTTCTAAAAACACTCTGGACGTGACAATAACTAACTCCATATTCAGTAACTAACTCTCTACGTGTGAACGAACACACAGCTTAATGTTTAACCAAGAATTCCAATCCCACTTGAGAATCTAAAATGCCTATCCACAGTTAAACTAGAGGACAACAAAATAGTTATATTTCCTTACCCGGAGAGGCAGTGAGAATGAGACCAGCTACCAGGACCACAAGGCAATTCATCTTTGGATTTGAACAGCTGAGCTTCGAGGGCAAGAGAGAGAACTGGAAAAAATTTCAAACAGAAGTCTTCAAATTCCCTGAAATCTGTAGAAGGATCCCAACTGGAAACGTCACCAGTCCGTGTTCTCCAGAGATGCTGCCCGACTCGCCGAGTGACACCAGCACTCTGAGCCTTTATTGAAAATCCCTTGTGATTTTGACTATGGGATGGTCTTACAGAGGTAGGGGGAGGAGGCAAGGAAAAGATCGAGTTACTGATGACTACATGATAGAGTAAACCTGTAGTACTGGAAGAGATGAGAATGAAATCACAATTCTGAAAGGGATACGCACGAAATGCAGAAATTACCAACCGGTTCAGCCAGCATCTCTGGTGTACAATAGACTATAGACAATAGGTGTAGGAGTAGGCTATTTGGGCCAGCACCGCCACTCAATGTGATCATGGCTGATCATCCACAATCAGTACCCCGGTCCTGCCTTCTCTCCATATCCCCGATTCTGCTATCTTTAAGAGCCCTATCCCTCTCTTGAAAGTATCCAGAGAACCGGCCTCCCTGAGGGAGTGAATTCCACAGTCGCTGACCGATCCAAAGGAACAGCAGGGCCGTTACAGTTTGGCACCAGCGCCATCGCAGGAGCTGCCAGAGCGAGGTTGTAGACAACGACGAACTGCCTTAGGGGCTCCGACACCGGATTTTTCTTGAGGTTTACTCCTGGAGCCTTTTCCATGACTGGATATGGCCACAAGGCAGTGGAGGTTTTAAATCAGAGTTTTCCCTCTCCTAGATGAATGGCCTTCCCAGGCTGATGAGCCCCATCTGCCCGAGACTCGTGGGGGCGGGAGCGTCTACCTTCCCGTGCAGGTCTATAGCACCTGCCCACTGCCCCCAAATTGGACAATATTGAGAGTAATGACTTAATGGTGATTATGTCACATGAGGTGTATCATGCCACGTACAAGCTGTCCAACAACAAAGCAAGTGGCTTGGATCATATTTCTGCTGGAATTCATTCGCAGGATAAATGACTCTAAAAAATGTAATTATTGTGGCCTTGTCAAACATAAAGTTTAGAACTACACGCTACGGATCCCAGTTGTGGAGACGATGCCTCGTTGTAGGAAACTGATCTTTTTGATTCTGGATTTTAAATCATGCATTGTGTTTTTTGTATATAATTTATGATGCTTCTTATAAGTAATTTGCTTAGCTTTTATACGTATTTTATGGTGTTTCTATATGCAATGTATTTTATGTAATGTCATCTCTTGTCTGGACCTTGAGTCTGAAATAAAG
>NC_045985.1:13635968-13648468 GCF_010909765.2 Amblyraja radiata | reverse complement strand
ACTCCAGCACTTGGTGGAGTCTGAAAAAGAGTCCCGAACTGAATTGTCCATCCATGTTCTCCAGAGATGCTGCCTGACCCACTGAGTTACTCCAGCACTTTGTACCTATCTGTGTTCTCCAGAGATGCTGCCTGACCCACTGAGTTACCCCAGCATTTTGTACCTATCTGTGTTCTCCAGAGATGCTGCACAGATGGAACAGTTTAATAACGACACATTAAAATCTGCCCTTCGGCCACTCGGCAAGCTGGGCTGATCTAATCTGACGACCCTCTCGCTAGCTCGCTGCGTGCCCGATCCTAACGCAGAAACTCCACAAAACCTTTGTGCTTCGGGTAACACCTGCACCAAGAGCCTCTGCTAACAAGGGCTGGTGAACTGTGCCGGTCAACGTGCACTGGGTGAGATGGCTGGGGGAAACGCACCACACCCACCGCAAACATGGAACAACACACACCCTCCACTCAATCTATCCAATACTAAAGGGCAGGCATTTCGCAGTTAAATGTCTTATTTCAGATTGGCGGCTCCTTCACAGGGACAACCCTGGACTCAGTTTTCCTCGGAGATGAATCTTTGCCTTAAAGGTACATTCACGCCACCTGTAGGTGAAGCATCAGCCCACATCACACTGATACAGTCTGTTCAAAAGGCAACTGCAGATGCTGGAATATCGAAGGTACACAAAATTGCTGGGGAAACTCAGCGGGTGCAGCAGCATCTATGGAGCGAAGGAAATAAGCTTCAAAAGGGAACTGCAGATGCTGGAATATCGAAGGTACACAAAATTGCTGGGGAAACTCAGCGCGTGCAGCAGCATCTATGGAGCGAAGGAATATACAGTCGCTACCTGCCTCAGGTTCAATATATTTTTACACATAAATTATGAATAAAGATAAGAAAATGTTTCAACCACAAGTAATATTTTCTTATTCCAGTAGCAAACACATTAAGGATTAAATGAAAATAATAATTCTTTAACATTTTGAATAATTGCAGAATAATGAGCTGAACTAGAACTGGGACTGTGTGAGTAGTGTGTGAACAGCAGAACAAGTCAGGAAGCTGGTGAGTTGACAGAATTCTAGATTACTTCCTTGGTAGAATAGTTCACAATTTATACAGTTTATACAGCGCTGAGTCCGCTTGTTTATCCCGAATGACCTTTGACAAATCCCATGATTCCTTGCGTTTATCGAGATACCGAACTCACTTACAGGTCCGTACACACACAGTGGCTCAGCTGGCGAGAATGTTTATCCCGAATGACATAAATCGGGCAGCTTTCGTGAGACTGCGTTTTGCTGGGCCGGGGTTTTGGAAAGTTTTAAATGTCTATATCTTGTAAAATATAACATCAATCTGAACGAAACTTGACACAGAACAATGGTGAGTAAGGTTGTATTTTAGTGCTATCGTGTACATTTTTTGGCAGAGTTCAGGTCATGAAAAGTTGGCAAACAAACAAACACGCTCACTCACAGACAAGATGAGGTTTACAATTGTACCAACTTTAGTAGCGATTGTACCAAGCCGATTAACCTACAAACCTGGTCGTCTTTGGAGTGTGGCAGGAAACCGCA
Organism: Amblyraja radiata; assembly: GCF_010909765.2. Lineage (NCBI taxonomy): Eukaryota > Metazoa > Chordata > Chondrichthyes > Rajiformes > Rajidae > Amblyraja > Amblyraja radiata. The sequence continues at coordinate 13,646,885 of NC_045985.1, read as the reverse complement.
GCACCTGGAGAAAACCCAGTCACAGGGAGGACATGCAAACTCTGTACAGAAGACACCCGTGGTCAGGATGGAACTTGGGTCTGTGGCGCCGTGAGGGATCAACTCTACCGCTGCGCCACCGTGCCGCTGAATTACACAGTGTAGTAATAATAACATGTGAGAGTTTATAACATTGCTTTGAAGAATTTGATAGAGGCTTTGACAGATTCTTGATTAATAATAATAATAATACATTTTATTTATGGGCGCCTTTCAAGAGTCTCAAGGACACCTTACAAAAATTGAGCATGTATAGGAAAAACATGTAAGGGGAATGAAATAAATAGTAGAGACATGACTAGTACACAAAGTAAAGACAGAATTCAATACAAAACACAGCATGAGGCAATTAATGCACAGATGAAAAGGGACGGGGACGTGGGGCTAAGGATAGGCAGAGGTGAAGAGATGGGTCTTGAGGCGGGACTGGAAGATGGGGAGGGACACGGAATTGCGGATCAGTTGGGGGAGGGAGTTCCAGAGCCTGGGAGCTGCCCTGGAGAAGGCTCTGTCCCCAAAACTGCGGAGGTTGGACTTGTGGATGGAGAGGAGACCGGCTGATGTGGATCTGAGGGACCGTGAGGGTTGGTAGGGGGAGAGGAGGTCAATGAGATATGTGGGGGCCAGATGGTGGAGGGCTTTGTAGGTGAGGACCAGGATTTTGTAGGTGATCCGGTGGGAGATGGGAAGCCAGTGAAGTTTTTTGAGGACTGGAGTGATGTGATGCCAGGATTTGGTGTGGGTGATGAGTCGGGCGGCTGCGTTCTGGACCAGTTGGAGTCGGTTGATGTAGGTGGAGCTGATGCCAAGGAGAAGTGAGTTGCAATAGTCCAGTCGGGAGGAGATGAAGGCATGGATGAGTCTTTCAGCAGCAGGCGGAGTGAGAGAGGGTCTGAGTTTGGCGATGTTGCGGAGATGAAAGAAGGAGGTTTTAATGACATGGCGGATGTGAGGCTCAAGGGAGAGGGTGGAATCAAAGATCACGCCAAGGTTGCGGGCCTGGGGAGATGGGGAGACAGTGGTGCCGTCGATGGTGAGAGTGGGGTTATTGATTTTGCTGAGTGTGGCTTTGGAGCCTATGAGGAGGAATTCTGTCTTATCGCTGTTGAGTTTGAGGAAATTATGTTGCATCCAGGTTTTTATAGCTGACAAACAGGAGTTGATATGGGAGAGGGGGGGGTTGTGGGGGGATTTGGTGCCAAGGTAAATCTGGGTGTCATCAGCGTAACAGTGGAAGTCCAGATTGAAGTGGCGGAGTATCTGACCAAGGGGGAGGATGTAGATGATGAAGAGGAGGGGGCCGAGTACGGAGCCTTGGGGAACGCCTTGAGTGACTGCGGCTGTAGCAGAGGTGTGGTTGTGGAGAGAGATGAAGTGGGATCTGTTGGAAAGGTAGGAACGGAGCCAGCTGAGTGCAGAGCCTTCAATGCCGAGGTCCTTGAGTCTGGTGAGCAGGATGTTATGGTTCACTGTATCGAAGGCTGCGCTCAGGTCGAGGAGGATGAGGATGTTGAGGGAACCAGTGTCAGCAGAGGTGAGGAGGTCGTTGAGGACTTTGAGGAGAGCAGTTTCTGTGCTATGGAGGGGGCGAAAGCCAGATTGGAGGGGTTCAAGTAGGTTATACGCAAGGAGGTGGGAATGAAGTTGCGACGCAACGATACGCTCCAGGGTTTTTGAAAGGAAGAGGAGGTTTGAGATTGGGCGGTAGTTAATGAGAGAGGAGGGATCAAGACCAGGTTTCTTTAAGATTGGTGTAACGGCAGCAGTTTTGAAAGCGGAGGGGACAATTCCTTGGGACAATGAGGAGTTGAAGAGATTAGTGAGGTAGGGGCAGAGTACGGGGAGGCAGGACTTCAACAGGGGAGTGGGGAGAGGGTCGAGGGAGCAGGTGGTGGGTTTGGAAGAGCTGATGAGTTTGGAGATTTCAATAGGGGTGACCAGGTCAAACTGGGAGAGGAAGCAGTGTGGAGGAGGGGTAAGGAGGTCAGTGGAGATGTTGAAAGGAGGGGCCGTGGTAGGTGGTGGAGTAGATGCTGGGGAGTCGGGTACAGGGGATAAGGATTGATAGATGGTGCTGATTTTATCAGCGAAAAAGTGGAGGAATGAGTTGCAGAGATCCGGAGTAGAGGTAGGGAGAGTGTTGGCTCGAGGCTTGAGGAGGTTGCCCACTGTGGAGAAGAGGGTTCTGTGGTTTAGGCAGGGATCGGTGAATATGGAGGAGAGGTAGGCAGATTTTGCAGCAATGAGGGCATCTTTGTAGTCAGTGAGGTGGAGTTTGTAAGCTTCAAGGTGGACTGTGAGAGATGATTTCTTTATTAGTCGTTCGAGTTGGCGACCAGTCTGTTTCAGTTTACGAAGTGCAGGTGTGTACCAGGGTGAGGATGTGTTGAAAGTTACGGTTCTTGTTTTGAGGGGGGCCAGAGTGTTGAGGGAGGTAGACAAGGTGGAGTTGAGATGGTTTGTGAGATCATCAGGTGAGATGGGGGCTGAGTCCAGGGGGAGAGTGGTGGAGAGCAGGTCAGAGAGATGGAGGGGATCAATGGATTTTAGATTCCGGAAGGTGATTTCTCGGAGGAAGCGGGGGCGAGGTGTCGGAGAAGGGATGGTGAACCATATAAGCTTATGATCAGAGAGGGGGAAGAGGCAAGGATGGAGGTCGAGTACCGGTTGATTTATGGGGCAGACCAGATCAAGGATGTGACCTTTGTCATGGGTGGGAAAGGTGACGTGCTGAGAGAGAGAGAAGTTGTCCAGTAAAAAGGCGAATTCAGATGCGAGCTTGCAGGTGGGGGAGTCCATGTGAATATTTAAGTCACCAAGTAGCAGCAGACGTGAGGAGAGGGATGAGGCAAGTGTGAGGAGTTCAGTGAAGTCAGATAGGAAGGAGGGGTTTGGTTTAGGTGGCCGGTAAATGAGGATGACTGTCATGGAGGAAAGGGCTTTGAAGGCGAGGAATTCAAATGATGCTACTGGGGGGAAGGTGAGTTCAGTGATACGAAAATTCTGGTTAAAAATAACAGCGAGGCCACCTCCATGGCGGGAGGGGCGGGGTTTGGAAATGTAATTAAATCCAGGTGGGGATGTTTGATTGAGGGAGAAGAAGACATTGGGTTGTTGCCAGGTCTCAGTGAGCAGAAGGAAGTCCAGAGTGTTGTCAAGGATTAGTTCATGGAGGGCAAGGGCTTTGTTGTTGAGCGACCTGGTGTTGAGGAGGGCAAAGTTGGCATTGTGAGAGGGTGGAGGGATGGGGGCAGGCTGGAGAGATCTGAGGTTGTCCCGGTTGACAGTGCGTGCGGTCAGCTGGGATGGGGGGTGACGCGGTTGAGGGGGGGCAGAGCGTGGTAATGAGCAGACGGATGGAATGGAACGTCCGTGGTTGAAGCAAACACGCCTGCGCTGAGAGCCTCTGTGGATGTAACGGAGTCGACGCAGAAGTCCAAGCTGTTTAACGACCTGGATGCAGGATGGGATGTGGTTGTTGCAGAAACCAGCCATCTGCAGAGTTGAGTATTTGAGCATGATGGTGAGGGTGCAGAGAGGTGTTCAGCGGTGCAGGTGCAGGTGGAGAGAGTATCCAGCGGTGAGGGAGCAGAGAGGTTGTCCAGCAGAGCGGGTGCAGCGAGGTGTCGAGCAGTGAGGGAGCAAAGAGGTTGACCAGCAATGCAGATGCAGCGAAGTGTCCAGCAATTGAGGGAGCAAATAGGTTGTCCAGCAGAGCAGGTGTAGAGGTAGTCCAGTGATGAGGGTGCAGAGGTAGTCCAGTGATGAGGGTGCAGAGAGTATCCAGCAGTGCAGGTGCAGAGGTTGTCCAGCAGTGCAGGTGTAGAGAGGTTGTCCAGCGGTGCGGGTGTAGAGATGATCCAGCTGGTGCAGGGAGGTGTCCAGCGTCCAGCGTCGATGGTGCACAGGCACAGGAGGTGCCCAGCATCCAGCGTCCAGCATCGATGGAGAACAGGCACAGGAGGTGTCCAGCGTCGATGGTGCACAGGCACAGGTACAGGCAGGTAGGTAGGTAACAGTTAACAGGTAGGTAACAGACGTCGGGGTGGGGGACAGCGGGCGGAGAAGCGGCGAACAGTCAACGCCAGCGTCCTCTCCGGGCAGCGTGCAGGGATTCAAGCGGTTCTGGCGGCTAGCTGTATAGGCCGCAGGGGGACGATCGTTCAACGGCCGAAAACGGCCAAAAAAGAAAGTACAAGTGTCAGGGGTTATGGGGAGAATTGGGTTGAGAGGGAAAGATAGATCGGCCATGATTGAAGGGACGCAGTAGTCTTGATGGGCCGAATGGCTTTATCCTGCTCCTGGAACTTATGAAAGAAAGAATCACGCTCACATTTTTTTTGAAAATCAGTTCTTTATTGAGATGCGGCAACAGATGAACAGAGTAATGGTATAAGCTCCAAGTTATATGATTATTATTATTATTATTATACAGATTATTAAAAGATTGCAAATATCAAGCATTGTGGATGAGGGTTACTGATTTTGAAATGATAACGATTTGCAAATCTATTAGGTTAAGTAGCTCATCTCTTAGAAATCATGTGTTAAGACTCATTATCCCTGACCTTCAGACAAAAAGCATCCAGAAGATTGCACTGTGCATTATTATTATGCACTTGCTTCACATAAATATTGCAAACCAGACTGAGACCAGAGCAGGGAACAGCAGAAGAGATAATTTAACTTGGTCACTCGCGTTGCAGAGGTTAGTAGTGCAGCATTTGACAGAGACTAGAATTCCTTCGATATTATGCTTGACTGTACAATCAGCAAGGGGAAAACATCCAGCGCTGTAAGCCTTTGCACCAGCTGGAAAAACAGAATGGTCAGATAAATAATTTCTATGTTCATAGTTCATGCACCATTTTAGAGTGATAGTGTGGATACAGGCCCTTCAGCCCAACTTGCCCACACCGGCCAACATGTCCCAGCTACACTAGTCCCACCTGCCTGCACTTGGTCCATATCCCCCAAACCTGTCCGATCCAAGTACCTGTCTAACTGTTTCTTAAACATTGCGATAGTCCCTGCCTCAACTACCTCCTCTGGCAGCTTGTTCCATACACCCACCACCCTCTGTGTGTGAATGCCACTGAGTTTTCACATTTCTATGAGTAAATCAGCTATTTATTCACAGAATCGTACAGTCTTAACATCTTTACGAGGATGTTGCCAGGACTAGAGGGTGTGAGCTATAGGGAGAGGTTGATCAGGCTGGGTCTCTATTCCATGGAGCGCAGGAGGATGAGGGGAGATCTTATAGAGGTGTACAAAATCATGAGAGGAATCAATCGAGTCTCTTGCCCAGAGTTGGGGAATCGAGGACCAGAGGACATAGGTTTAAGGTGAAGGGGAAAAGATTTAATAGGAATCTGAGGGGTAACCTTTTCACACAAAGGGTGGTGGGTGCATGGAACAAGCTATATCTCTAAATAGAGGTGTGCATCTCAAATTCATTCGAACTTACCAGCCTCTGTAACCACAAGGTAGCATTGCTGCGTCGCAGAGCAGTCAACAGTATTACCCACGCATCTTTCCATTGATGCTGAGCAGGAGTAACACTTCAAAGAGTTACCTGTACATTGAGAACAAAACAGAGGAGGTTGTGTGAGAGACACCTGCAGCTCGTTCTGCCGCTGCTCTGAAAACCAGCAACTACTTTCAATAAACATAGAACAATACCGACACAAAATGCTGGAGCAACTCAGCGGGTCAGGCAGCCGCTCTGGAGAAGAGGTACAGGTGATGTTTTGGTCGAGACCCTCCCAAATCCAAACTGGTTGTAGTGGTTTAAAAGTCGTCTTGTCGAGTCTCATTGTTTGTAACTCATTCTCACCTCGCCCACAGCTAACAATGGCCTGTTTCCTTTGTCATCTTTACCATCTTGCATACCTATCATTCATTTGTTGAATATCCCTCGATATCACCGTCTATCTCTCTCATTTCCCTTTCCCCTGACCATTAGTCTGAGGAAGGGTCTCGACCCGAAACGTCACCTATTCCTTCGCTCCATACATGCTGCCTCACCCGCTGAGTTTCTCCAGCAGTTTGTGTCTATTTTCGGTGTAAACCAACATCTGCAGTTCCTTCCTGTAGAGTCCTCTGATGTATACAGCATGTAAACAGGCCATTCGGCCCACCGAGTCCGCACCGACCAGTGATCACCCCGTACACTAGCACTATCCTAAACACTGCCTAAGTAGAATCTAAACTACATATACACGGATAATTTTGCCTTTTTGCACTATTATTGTTTGTTTTATATGTTTGTTGTACATGTGTGTGTGTGTGTGTGTGTGTGTGTGTGTGTGTGTGTGTGTGTGTGTGTGTGTGTGTGTGTGTGTGTGTGTGTGTGTGTGTGTGTGTGTTTGTCGCAAGGAACTGCAGCTGCTGGTTTACACTGAAGATAGACATAAAATGCTGGAGTAACTCAGCGGGACAGGCAGCATCTCTGGAGAGAAGGAAGAAATGTCTCGACCTGAAACGTCACCATTCCTTCTATCTGGGACATATAACAATAAAACACTCTTGACTTGACAATAACTAACTCCATATTCAGTAACAAACTCTCTAAATGTAAGGCCGGATATAGATGAAGGATTAAGCTAAATGTAGGGCCGGATTTAGATGAAGGCTGTTCCACTTGTGAGGCCCCTCCCAATCCCCCACCCCCACGACTAGAGGAAGATGGTCCACCAGATTGACACCGATTTGCAGCCGAGCATGGCCAATGAGAGAAGTGGCTGGAAAGCTGCGATATTTATTTCTTTATTGCCAGTGCTAGTGTCGAGTTATCGGCTTAAAACACTATTATTCTGAAATGGCAGGCAAGGAAAATTACTAAAGAGTTGTTTAGAGACTACAGTGCGTTGTGACAGCATATGTAAGAAAGGCCTATGACAGTGTCAAAAATATTATGCACCTTGCAATTTGTTTTCTCTGTTGCCAGCCGGGCAACCTAGGCATCTTTTTAAGTTGCCAAATGACAGTTTAGGTGGTCATTTAAGACGGCTTGCATGACGTGTGCGATAATGTGCTCGGACGAAGTGCGTAGTTACCAGTCGGAATTATGCTCAATGAAGCATTCACATATTATTTCTGCTTCAAATTAAGTCACAAACTAAACATACTCACCAATCAAGACATGATATATATCACAATGCCATGCAGGAAAATTATAATACTGTATCTCAACCCTTTTTACACGTTGCAATGAATGCAATTTCTATTATTTCTTTCCACTTCCAAACAAAAATGTGGTTGGATTATTCAGCGTATGATCAACCTCGGTGAGACCAAGCGCAGGCTTGGCGATCGCTTCGCACAACACCTCCACTCAGTTCGCAATAACCAACCTGATCTCCCGGTGGCTCAACACTTCAACTCCCCTTCCCATTCCGAATCCGACCTTTCTGTCCTGGGCCTCCTCCATGGCCAGAGCGAAGCCCACTGCATATTGGAGGAACAGCACCTCATATTTGCTTGGGCAGTTTACACCCCAGCGGTATGAACATTGGCTTCTCTAATTTCAGATAGTACTTACTTTCTCCCTCCTTCCCCTCCCATTCCTAGCTCTTCGCCATAGACCATATATATATATATATATATACACAATAAATAAACAGATAAAATGCAATAGGCTGTTATTGTTCAGCCCTCCATCACCTCCAGTTTAAATTCCATTTAGAATATTTATGGAGGACCAGGAAACCAGAAGCAAGAGTTACTCTAGGGAGTTACTCCAGATCCAGGGTCAGGGAATGATTCTGCGTTGGTTTTCAGCGGTGGCGGCGAGGTGTCGCCGGACAGCAATGGCGGCCAGATCTCCCACAATTCAAAGCCAGGGAGAAAGTGCCCAGGGCCAACCAGTTGCCGTGGCAGTGCACATGCACAGGGGGAGGATGTGCTGGCTGTAGCAGTGCGCATGTCCAAGGAGGCCTGCCGTGCCGGCGGATGAGGAGCGAGTGGAGAGCGGGGCCCGGCGGCCCGGATACGGACACAGACAAAGAGAGAGATAGAGAGGGGGGCCCGCCCAGAGTTGAACGGCTGGTGTCCTGCCTTGGTTGGAGGCCCTCTAGATTTCGAGGCCCTAGGCTTTAACCTATGAAGCCTATACGTAAATCCGGCCCTGGCTAAATGTCTAACCAAGAATTCCAATCCCACTTGAGAATCTAAAATCCACCTTTCCACAGTTAAACTAGAGGACAACAACATAGTTATATTTCCTTACCCGGAGATGGAATGAGAATGAGAATGAGACCAGCTACCAGAACCACAAGGCAATTCATCTTTGGATTTGAACAGCTGAGCTTCGAGGGCAAGAGAGAGAACAGGAAAAATTCTGAACAGAAGTCTTCAAATTCCCTGAAATCTGTAGAAGGATCCCAACTGGATAACGTCACCAGTCCGTGTTCTCCAGAGATGCTGCCCGACGCGCCGAGTTACGCCAGCACTCTGACCTTTATTGAAAATCCCTTGTGATTTTGAATATGGGATGGTCTTACAGAAGTAGAGGGAGGAGGCAAGCAAAAGATTGAATTACTGATGACTACATGATACAGGCCTGTACGAATCTTTTCAAAAAGGGGGATGGCATGACAGGATTACAACATTTTAAAATGTGAAATAATGTGCGCGCTGCGCACATCACGAGCGCGAAGTCCCTCGATGCCGGGGTCCACAGCCCGCTTAAGGGCCCTGGAAGCACTGGGGTTTTAAATGCTCTCTGATGCATTTTGAGCCTTATTTTTGAGCATTTTTGCACAAAATTTATGACCAATATTTCAGAAATTAACAGGAATCTGAGAGGTAGCTTTCTCACACAAAGGGTGGTGGGTGTATGGAACGAGCTGCCAGAGGAGGTAGTTAAGGCTGGGACTATCCTAATGTTTAAGAGACATTTGGACACGTACATGGATAGGACAGGTTTAGATGGATATGGGCCAAACGCATGTGAGTGGGACTAGTGTAGATGGGACATGTTGGTCGGTGTGGGCAAGTTGGGCTGAAGGGCCTGTTTCCACACTGCATCACTCTATGACTAAAAAGTTAAGAAGAAAAATGCATGTAGATAAGTAGAGCAGATTTGAAAGAGTGATATGTAAAGGCAGAGAGAGGTTTATGGGGGGAAAGGAACATAGGAAAGGCGGGGGGAGAGTGGGCTTGGGCAGATGCGTGAAGGGAAAATAGTCACAAAGTGCTGGAGTAACTCAGCGGGTCAGGCAGCATCTCTGGAGAACATGGATAGGTGACATGTCAGAGCGCTGGAGTAACTCAGTGGGTCAGGCAGCATCTCTCGAGAAAAGGTATAGATTATATTTCGGGTCAAGACCCTTCTTCAGTAATATGAATGATGTGACATGCATAGACATTCCTGAATGTTACACAAACCATCGTGAGCTACTTTGTTACGGTGCTTGCCCTCTCCTATAACGTCTCTGCGCCCTTGGGTGATGCAGGACAGGACACAAGCTTTGGGACACGGTGTGAAGCTGTTGCCGTCTGTCCCAGCCTGGTAAAAGCCTGGATGGAGTGGATGTGGAGAGGATGTTTCCACTAGTGGGAGAGTCTAGGACCAGTGGCCACAGCCTCAGAATGAAAATACATTCCTTTAGGAAGGAGATGAGCAGGAATTTCTTCAGTCAGAAGAAGGTGAACTGTGGAATTCATTGCCACAGACAGCTGTGGAGGCCAAGTCAATGGACATTTTTCAGGGGGCGATTGATAGATTCTTGATTGATACGGGTGTTAGAGGTAATGGGGAGAAGGTAGGAGAATGGGTTTGATAGTCATAGAGTGATACAGTGTGGAAACAGGTCCTTCGGCCCAGCATGTCCCATCTACACTAGTCCCACCTGCCCACGTTTGATCCATATGCCTCCAAACCTGTCCTATTCATGTACCTGTCTAACTGTTTCTTAAACGGTGTGATAGTCCCTGCCTCAACTACCTCCTCCGGCAGCTTGTTCCATACACCCATGTGAAAATGTTGCTCCTCAGATTCCTATTAAATCTTTTCCCCTTCGCCTGAAACTTACGTCCTCTGCTCCTCGATTCACTTACTCTGGGCAAAAGACTCAACCTGGTCTATTCAAATCATGATTTTATACACCTCTATTTAGGTATGTTGCAAAGCCTACCTGAAACGTCGTTGAAAATCTGTCGCTGCGGGTGTGCGCGATTTTGGCGACGTTTAGAGGGGGGCGGGTTTAAAACGCGATTTTCTCTAGGCTGTTCCAATCGAAAATGTTCAGCCTAGTTAATTATTAACGAAAAATCGCTGGAAGAACCCGTCGCAAAAGCTATTATTAGGTTTAAAGGCCTCGTATAATAGTTATAGTAGTTTAAAAATCAATCTCTAAACCCGCGACCGCCAGCAACCGCAGGGTTTCATAAAGCAAATAGCAGAAGGTAGGTTGTATATTTTTACATTAAAAAGGGCTTCTAAAGATCCCTTTATACAAAGTTTAATATTGCGAGTAGCTCAATTTGGGCCCATTATATCCCGCAGTATTTTTCTGGGCATTTGAGGCACAAATCTACCGCAATGTGAACGTTCTAAACCAACGCGTTCCACAGGGACCCACTGGAAAGCTGATTTAAATGGGCATTTATTTACAGCAATTAAACACTAAATTCCTTCCATTTGGCCTATAAATTAATGTAAATGAGATTTAAAAATCATGTTTTATTGTGAATTATTTGTGAATATTATTTGGACATTTAGGCTATTTAAAAATGTTAATCATTTATTAAGAAATGGATAGATGTTTAGATCTAGTAATTGAAGTCTGAAATTAGCTACAATTAGGTAACTAACTAATTATATGCTTTAATTTCAGGTCATCCAAGTAAGATTATTTTATATTTGTTTCA